>NC_045544.1:139514008-139610241 GCF_009769535.1 Thamnophis elegans
AAAGTGAGAATGGAGGGAAACATGGAGAAGGAAGAAAAATGAGAAGGGAGCGAGGAAGGAAGGAAGGAAAATGAGAAGAAGGAAGGAAGGAAATCTGTGGCATTTTGTAGGAAGCTGGGAATTGTTGAGCAATCAGAGAACCTCAGCCAATCGGAGCTCACCACTCTTCCCCAATCCTGGACTTTTCAAAAAGATAAGGCCACAAAAACCGTGGGCGCAGTTGTGGTGGTAAGCAGAGGTCTACCGGTACCTGAGGGGGTATGACGTAGTCCACCACGTCCCAAATCCTCTTGCCCATTTCCGAGGTGTTGGTGAAGGCCACGCCCTTCACCTTGGTGATGACCGAGCTTTGGATGGAGGCTTCCACTTCCTGGTACCCTTTCTTGACCAGGAAGACCCACCTAGGGAGGACGGAGAGCAAAGATCAAGCAATTAAAAACAGCCAATCATGGGTCTATTTGTGCGAGAGCTCATTTAACCAGGTTTTGTATTTTGAGAGAGAGCTAATGTTGGAATATTCAGGAACGTTCCTTGAAGCTGGTGGCTTCTCCTTTGGAATGGATGTGTTTCTATAGAGACCAATAAACGGTCGGGAGAATTATATTAAGAAGGAAGGAAGAAGAAATAAAAAGAGAGGGAGGGAGGGAGAGGGAGAGATTAAAAGAGAAACAGGGAGAAAGAAAGAGAGAAAGATGGAGGGAGGGAGGGAGAAAGAAGGAAGGAAAGGATAGAAAGAAAGAGAGAAAGGAAGAGAGAGAGAAAAGAAAGAGGAGAAAAAACAAAAGGAAGGAAGGAAGGGGGGAGAAAGATAAAATAAAGAAAGAGAAGAAGAGGAAGGAAGGAAGGAAGGAAGGAAGGAAGGAAGGAAGGAAGGAAGGAAGGAAGGAAGGAAGGAAGGAAGGAAGAAGTTCAGCATCTACCCCTCTGGATATGGCTGCAGATATCATCTGGTAAAGATCCGGGGATAGGCCCTGGTCATAACCTTCCATAGGCCTTAGGGCTGCCGCAGTGGGGGTGAATAGCAATAGCAATAGCATTTAGACTTATATACCGCTTCATAGGGCTTTCAGCCCTCTCTAAGCGGTTTACAGAGTCAGCATATCGGCCCCCAACAACAATCCGGGTCCTCATTTCACCCACCTCGGAAGGATGGAAGGCTGAGTCAACCTTGAGCCGGTGAGATTTGAACCGCCGAACTGCAGATAACAGTCAGCTGAAGTGGCCTGCAGTGCTGCACCCTAACCACTGCGCCACCTCGGCTCTATATGTAGCAGAAGGCCCAGCACGAGGCATAGGATAGACTGGAACAGCCTGCGCCTCGGGTAATATGGGAGGGAGTTGGATCCCTACCCCCCCCACACCCCAGATTCAGAAATAACCGGTAGCGCGCGATCAGGGGACCAGGCCTGGTACCCTGCTGGCTGTGGGGCTGGCGATATGTGTTGGGGCACTAACGGAGAGGGGGAAATCCTACCCTCCCCAGGTTTTGTCTTTCTTTTTGTGGCCTTTATCCGGAGCCCCGGAGGCTTCCCTGGACCGGTAGCTGGTGGTTCTAGAAGTGGCCCTGCCAGGCCTTGAACTAACCCCCGCTTGGGCCGTACCCGGGTCAATGTTCCCTCTAAATTTTTTTTCAGTGTGAGCGGAAAAGTATAGTGTTTGAGCAGCACATTTTCATACCTGAGCACCTGGATTTTTTTCATAGATGTCACCCAACACAACGAAATTAGTGTTATTTGAAACTCAAATTCTACCATGTAAAGTATCCATTAAGCAAAGAAATCTCCCTATACAGGTAGTCCTCAATCTACGACCATAATTGAGCTCAAAGTTTCTATTGCCAAGTGAGACATTTGTTAAGTGAGTTTTGCCCCATTTTACAACCTTTCTTGCTACAGTTAAGTGAATCACTGCGGTTAAATCCGTGACCCGTCAAAACCGCGGTCCACTAAAGCGCGCCCGATCAAAGCGCGTACGTGACGTCATCAGCAGCGCAACAAATAAAATTAAAAATAAATTAAATTAAAATTAAAATTAAATTAAAGCAAGCCGATTCACGTAAAGGTAAGGGTTAGGGTTAGGGTTAGGGTTACGTTAAGCGTTAGGGTTACGTTTAGCGTTAGGTTAAGGGTTAGGTTTAGGGTTAGGTTAAGGGTTAGGATTAGGTTTAGGGTTAGGTTAAGGGTTAGGGTTAGGTTTAGGGTTAGGTTAAGGGTTAGGCTTAGGGTTAGGTTTAGGGTTAGGTTAAGGGTTAGGATTAGGTTTAGGGTTAGGTTAAGGGTTAGGGTTAGGTTTAGGGTTAGGTTAAGGGTTAGGCTTAGGGTTAGGTTTAGGGTTAGGTTAAGGGTTAGGCTTAGGGTTAGGTTTGGGGGGGTTAGGTTTACATTTACGCGTTAATTTTAAGTTTACCACTCACAGCGTGCTGTTTTTGTCGCGCTGTGATGACGTCACGTACGCGCTTTCGTCGAGCGCGCTTTAGTCTACCACAGTTTTGTGGTGGAACCGCTAAATCAGTAACCTGGTTGTTAAGTCAGTCTGACTTTCCTTGGCAGATGGTTGCAAAAGGTGACCCAGGACACTGCAACCGTCATAAATATGAGGCAGTTGCCAAAGATCCAAATTTTGATCATATGACCATGGGGATGCTGCAATGATCATGTGTGAAGAACAGCTGCAATTCACTTTTTTCAGTGCTGATGTGGCTTTAGTCATTAAGTGAACTGTTGTAAGTTGAGGACTATACTTTCCCCCTTACTATCCAATAGTCTGCAGTGATATTAGCAAGTTATGAATAAATTACCAACTGATGTAGATTAGCAATTTGAGCACTTAAAGAAACAAACAAAGAGGGGAGAGGAAGGAAGGGAGAAAGGAAAGAAGGGAGAGGGAGAGAGAGACAGAGACAGAGGGAGAGACAAAAAAGGAAAGAGGAGAAAGAGAAAAAGAAAGGGGAGAGGAGGGTGGGAGGATAAGAAAAAGAGGCAGAAAAAAGAAAGAGAGAGAAAGAGGAAAGGAAGAAAGAAGGAAGGAAGGAAAGAAAAAAGGAAGAAAAAAGGAAGAAAGAAAAGAGGAGAGAAGAGAAGAGAAGGAATAGAGGCCAAAAAAGCAAACAAGGAAAAGTAGGGAAAAAACTTTCACTGGAAAACACTATTTTTCCATCAGTGCAAAACTGTCAGCACCTCTCCATTAGATAATTAGGAAAGAAAGACCACGACCCTCCATGTGTAGAAATCAAGTGTACTTTTACTGATTATAAATGATTACAGGCATAGCGAAGCGAAATCTGAATATTTAGGCACGAAAGTGATTGATATATAGAATAGCCCATTCCCCACCCCTTGGCATCACAGTTACAGTCCAATCATAATTCTCCCAAGTGTCAGGTGCGAGATAACTTCTTTTTTTTTTTTTCTGTTTAAATGTTTTATTCATTTTCATTTTCAATTTTGTACATTCACTTATATACTGAATATTTGCAATAATAATAATATAATAATAAGAAAAAAAAAACCCAACCTAAACACAACTCATCATAAACCCAACCTATCACTTTCATACACCCCTTCTTCTCCCCCTCCAACTTTCCTTTCTCCCTCCAACGATCACCCCTCCTACTTCCCTTTCCCCTCCTGCCTTCCTTTCTCGCCTTCCTCACCCTCCTTCCCCTCTCATCCTCCTTACATTCCCCTCTTCCTCCCTCCTTACTTCTCCCTCTTCCTTTCCTCTACTTCTCACTATGGTGCATTTCTCTCTTCCTTACTAAAATTTTCGCTAAAAAGAAAAGAAGAAAAAAAAAAAGAAAGAAAGAAAAAAAGAGAAAAATAAAAAGAAAAGATAAGGATCAACAGTATACAAGTGTATTCTTCTTATTCTATGTATTGAAACTATATCTCCACCCACCCACCCACCCCCAATGAACCCCCCTCCCTAACCCCCTCCGACTTCCCAGTTCCCACACCCGGCACAGTTCAATACCATTCACCTAATAAAATATCTTATTAAAAATAATAATAAAAATAAAATAAAAAGAACACTCCGAAAAAGAAAAAGAAAACGAAAAAGTAAAAAAAAATTTTTTAAAAATCTTTTGCATTATGCTCAGCCTCCCATCATTCTTAAAATTTAAACAATATAAATCATTCCATTTATATTTTGTCCTCGTCCCTTACTTCTTTGATATTTACCCCCTTCTTCCTGTAGACTCTCCAGATAGCCTTTCTTAACCTTATATTCAAATATTAGTTTATACAAAAATCACTTTATCTTCAAATACAGAGCAATCTAATCATACTTTCGCTACTCATCTTCCTACCCTTCGTTTCTCCTTTCCATTCCTCCCAAGCCCAAATTCCATAAAATTAGGATCTCGCTCTTCACTTTAAAATCCTGAGCTTTTTATGTTATACTTCAAGTATATAAATCCGTAAAATGTGTGCCCAAAATCCATACCACTTCATTCAATCCCAAGATCCCTTCATCGATATCCCGCTCCACCTTCCCTTCTGCCCCACTCCTCCCGACTCCATTCATCCCAAACCGCAATTCAAATAAGTCTTAGTCCCCGCTTTCCTCACAGAAAACAATTCATGCACAGTTTGGATTGAGATTCAAATAAGTCTTATAAAAGTCCCGTATAATATCTGTCCAATATAAGCAATGCTTCTTTCCATTCCTCATCAGTACACAACTTTACCATTTCATACCAAACAGAAATCCTAAAATTTTAATCAGTCCAAGAGCTTAGAAAGTATTTTAAAGACATCGCTGGATCTATATTCTTTACTCTTCTGCCCTTCCGGAAAGAAAAGGCAACCCTCTGCCTTATAACCACGTGTCCCGCTGCTTTGTAAATATGACTAAATCCTCAGTTTCCGCTTTTAAAGAGAGGGAGAGAGAGAGAAAGAGAGAGAGAATCCCTCCTTCCTTCAGGGAGAAAGAAAGAAAGAAGTGGCAGAGAAAGAAAGAATGAATGAATGAAAGAAAGAGGAGGAGGGAGGAAGAGAGGAAGGAAGGAGTGAAGGAGAGAGAGAGAAAGAAAGGGAGAAAGAAAAAGAAGAGGCAGAGAAAGAAAGAATGAATGAAAGAAAGAAAGAGGAGGAGGGAGGGAGGAAGGAGTGAAGGAGAGAAAGAAAGAAAGAGAGGGAGGGAGGGAGGAAGAGGAAGTAGGGGGAGAGAGGAAGGAAGGACAGAAGATGGAAGGAAGAAAAAAGGAGGAATGGAGGGAGGAATGAAGGAGAGAGAGAAAGAAAGAAAAAGAAGATGGAGGCTGGGGGGAGAAAGAAAAGAAAGAAAGAAAGAAAGAAAGAAAGAAAGAAAAGGAGGAGAAGTAGGAGGAGGGAGGGAGAGAAAGAATGAATGAAAGAAAGAAAGAAAGAAAGAAAGAAAGAAAGGGAGGAGGAGGGAGAGAAAGAGAAAGAGAGAAAGAATGAATGAATGAATGAAAGAGGAGGAGGGAGGAAGAGAGGAAGGAAGGAGTGAAGGAGAGAGAGAGAAAGAAAGGGAGAAAGAAAGAAGAGGCAGAGAAAGAAAGAATAAATGAAAGAAAGAAAGAGGAGGAGGGAGGGAGGAAGAGGAAGGAGTGAAGGAGAGAAAGAAAGAAAGAAAGATGGGGAGGGAGGGAGGAAGAGGAAGTAGGGGGAGAGAGGAAGGAAGAACAGAAGATGGAAGGAAGAAAAAAGGAGGAAGGGAGGGAGGAATGAAGGAGAGAGAGAAAGAAAGAAAAAGAAGATGGAGGCTGGGGGGGAGAAAGAAAAGAAAGAAAGAAAGAAAGAAAGAAAAGGAGGAGAAGTAGGAGGAGGGAGGGAGAGAAAGAATGAATGAAAGAAAGAAAGAAAGGGGGAGGGAGGGAGGAAGAGAAAGTAGGGAGAGAGAGGAAGGAAGGACAGAAGGTGGAAGGAAGAAAAAAGGAGGAAGGGAGGGAGGAATGAAGGAGAGATAAAGAAAGAAAGAAAGAAAGAAAGAGAAGAGGGAGGGTGGGGGGGAGAAAGGAAAGAAAGAAAGAAAAGGAGAAGGAGGAGGGAGGGGGGAGAGGAAGAATGAAAGAAAGAAAGAGGAGGAGGGAGGAAGGAAGGAAGAGGAAGGAGTAGAGAGAGAGCGAAAGGAAGGGAAGGACAGAAGGTGGAAGGAAGGAAAGAAAGAAAAAGGTGTGCGGAGAGAAAGAGGGAGGGAGGGTGGGAAGGAGGGTGGAACATAGGAAAGAAAGAAAGGAGGAGGGATGGGGGAAGGAAGGAAATGGAAGGAGTGGGGGGAGAGGAAGGAAGGAAGGGAAGGATGGCGGGTGGAAGAAAGGAAAGGAGAGGGAGTGAGGAAAGAAGGAAAGAAAGAGAAAGGGGTAAGGTGGAAAGGAGGGTGGAAGGAAGGACAAAAAGAACGAAGGACGATCCACAGAGGAATGCTAAGAAAGGAGAAAGAGAGAAAAGGACAAAAAGAAAGGGAAAAAAATCTCCACTGAATTCACACAACCACAAAATGCAGAAACTGAGTTTCTTCTGAACCAACAGGAAAAACCTGCTCCCCCCCCATCTCACGCCAGGCGCTGCTCCGCATGGCAGCTGAATGCAGCCCCCCCCTTCCCAAACTGGCTTTTGCACCCAGACCAGTCCAGCCAGGCGGGGATGGAGACCTGGAGAAAACCCTCCCCTTGTCCACATTCCCGGAAAGAAAGACCCTTCCCCGATTTTCACCACCTCCCCTTCTTGCCTCCCAGCTTGCACCCGGCGGTGCTGCACATCCCTTCCTCCCTACCTGCAGAAGAAGCTATTTGCCTCCTCCTCCCTCCCCCTCCCCAAAAAGATAAAATACCAAGGTATCCTCACCCCACGATGTAGATCAGGATGGAGAGCTGGACCGTCCGGTAGAGAATCCCCACTTTCTTGTTCTTGGCGATGACATACTTCTCGGTTTTGTAATCGAAAAGCGAGCAGCACAATTCTTTCCAGGCGATCTGATCCATTGGGGGAGATGCTGGAGCATCCGAGGCGCATCGGATGGAGATGCAGCAGTGAAGGCGGCTCAGAGGAAACCAAACCCGCTCTGAGAGCACAGCAGGAATGCCAAAAATATTGTCGCTGCTGCTGCAGATCCAGCAAGGGTGTGTGTGTGTGTGTGTGTTAAATGCTGGTTTTTTTTCAAATTGAAATGCAAGATAGAGCTGGAAAGGGACCTCAGAGGTCTTCTAGTCCAACCCCTTGTTCAAGCAGGAGACCCTACACCATTTTAGGCAGGTGGCTGCCCAGTCTCTTCTTAAAAACCTCCAGAGAAGGAAGGGAGGAAGAAAGGAAGGAAGGAAGGAAGGAAGGAAGGAAGGAAGGAAGGAAGGAAGGAAGGAAGGAAGGAAGGCAAGCAGAATAACAGAGTCAGAAAGGACCTGTCAGCACCTCTCCATTAGATAATTAGGAAAGAAGACCACGAGACTCCATGTGTGGAAATCAAGTGTACTTTTAGTAATTATAAATGATTAAAGGCATAGTGAAGCAAAGTCCGATTATTTAGGCGCGAAAGCGATTGATATATAGAATAGCCCATTCCCCACCCCTTGGCATCACAGTTACAGTCCAATCATAATTCTCTCAAGTGGCAGGTGCGAGATAACTTCAAAAGGCATCACGAAGATGGAACGTTGGTGCCCTTAGTCCTGGCGGGAATCACCCATGCATGCGTAGTCCGACCAGCAGCTGAACTTCAGAACTTTCCTCCAGCACAATGAGTAACCCCTCCCAAATACCATGCCCTTCCTCCCCGTCTCATGGCAGCCGAAGCAACAGCAAAGCAGAGACTGACAGGCCCTTGGAGAATTATAAGTAAAAAAAGGCAGGAAATGTTCACAGCCCACAAGTCAAACTAACTGTCTAGCTTTTTAACCACTCGCACGTAATGAAGAAATACACCTGCTTCTTTCGGTTTTACGCTTATAAGGTCCAAGAAAATGCAGGATCTTTTGCTTAAGCAAAGTTGGACAGAATAGAATAGAATAGAATAGAATAGAATAGCAGAGTTTACAATACAATAGCAGAGTTGGAAGGGACCTTGGAGGTCTTCTAGTCCAACCCCCAGCCTAGGCAGGAAACCCTATACCACTTCCGACAAATGGTTATCCAACATCTTCTTAAAGACTTCCAGTGTTGGGGCATTCACAACTTCTGGAGGCAACTTCTGTTCCACTGATTCATTGTTCTGACTGTCAGGAAATTCCTCCTCAGTTCTAAGTTGCTTCTTCTCCTTGATTAGTTATTTTATTTATTTATTTATTTAGCTAGTTATTTTATTTATTTATTTGTTTGTTTGTTTGTTTGTTTGTTTGTTTGTTTGTCTTGTATGCCACCCACTCCCGGAGGACTCCGGGCAGCTCACAAAAGACAAGGGAAAGGGGGGAACGAGACAAAGACAACATATTAAAAACAAAACCAACATTCACAATTTCCGTGGAGGTAAATGCTTCTCAGCTCCCCCCAGCCTGCTGGAACAGCCAGGACTTGGTGGCTTTGCGGAAGGCCGGGAGGGTAGTAAGGATCCGGATCTCAACAGGGAGCTCGTTCCAGAGGGCCGGAGCTGCAACAGAGAAGGCTCTCCCCCGGGGAGTCGCCAGCCAACATTGGCTGGCAGATGGAATCCGGAGGAGACCCAACCTGTGCGATCTAATTGATCTGAGAGAGGTAATCGGCAGGAGGCGGTCTCTCAGGAACCCAGGTCCGATGCCATATAGGGCTTTATAGGTAGCGACCAGCACCTTGAAGCGGATTCGGAGACTAATAGGTAGCCAGTGCAGCTCACAGAGGATAGGTGTAACGTGGGTGTACCTGGGTGCACCCACAATCGCTTGCGCGGCTGCATTCTGGACTAATTGGAGTCTTCGAACACTCTTCAAGGGCAGCCCCATGTAGAGCGCATTACAATAATCCAGTCTTGAGGTCACAAGGGCGTGAGGGACTGTCTGAAGGGCCTCCGGATCCAGGTAGGGTCGCAATTGGTGCACCAGGCGGACCTGGGCAAAGGTCCCCCTGGTCACAGCTGACAGATGGTGTTCTAGAGTCAGCTGTGGGTCCAGGAGGACTCCCAAATTGTGAACCCTCTCTGAGGGGCGTATAATTTCGCCCCCCCAGCCTGAGAGATGGAACAGTTGGACAATCTTTGGGAGGGAACATCAGAAGCCACTCGGTCTTGTCTGGATTGAGTGCCAACTTGTTTGCTCCCATCCAGACTCTAACAGCCTCCAGGCACTGGCACATCACTTCTACTGCTTCGCTGAGGTGGCACGGGGCAGACAGATACAGCTGCGTATCGTCTGCATATTGGTGATACTTAATCCAGTGCCGGTGTATGATCTCACCCAGCGGCTTCATGTAGATGTTAAATAGGAGGGGGGACAGGACCGAACCCTGCGGCACCCCATACTTGAGGGGCCTTGGGGTCGATCTCTGCCCTCCGACCAACACCGACTGCGACCTGTCCGAGAGGTAGGAGGAGAACCACCGCAAAACGGTGCCTCCCACCCCCACCTCTCGCAACCGTTGCAGAAGGATACCATGGTCGATGGTATCGAAGGCCGCTGAGAGGTCAAGAAGCACAAGAATAGAGGGGTGACCCCTATCCCTGGCCCGCCAGAGATCATCGATCAGCGCGACCAAAGCAGTTTCCGTGCTGTAACCAGGCCTGAAACCCGACTGAAAAGAGTCTAGATAATCGGCTTCATCCAAGGACCGTCGGAGTTGCGAGGCCACCACTTTCTCAACAACCTTCCTGAAAAGGGAAGGTTGGAGACTGGACGATAGTTGCTCAAATGGCTGGGTCCAGAGACGATTTCTTCAGGAGGGGTCTCACCACCGCATCCTTTAGGAGGAGTGGGAAGATTCCCTCCTGGAGAGAGGTGTTCACAATCGTTTCGATCCAGCCGCGTGTCACCTCCCTGCTGGTCGAGACCAGCCAGGAGGGACACGGGTCCAGTATACAAGTGGAGGCACTCACCGCTCCCATGGCCTTGTCCACTTCATCAGGAGAAGCCCGTTGAAACTCAATCCATAAAGCATGCTCAAGACCCTCCCCCGGTACCTCAGCTGGTATCGTGCAATTGGAGTCCAGCTCTGTCCGAATCCGAGCGACTTTATCCGTCAAATACTGAACAAATTCCTCAGCTCTACCCTGTAGAGGGTCACCCGCATCCCTCCCTTTCAAGAGGGAGCGGGTTATTCTAAACAAGGCGGCTGGGCGCGATTCAGCGGATGCAATAAGGGCGGCAAAATGCGAACATTTCGCCGCCTGTATTGCCACGAGATAGGCTCTAATAAAGGCTCTCATCAGTGTTCGGTCTGACTCAGATTTACTGGCCCTCCAGCGGCGCTCTAGGCATCTCTTTTGGCACTTCATCTCCCGGAGTTCCTCGGTGAACCAAGGAGCCCTCCTGGATCCGCCGCCTCGGAGAGGTCGCAAAGGCGCAATCCGGTTTAGAGCCCCCGCCGCCGCTGTATTCCAAGCAGCGACTAAGGACTCCACCGGATTGTGGTCGAAAGTGTCAGTTTCCACCCATTGCTTCTTGTTCTGCCTTCAGGTGCCTTGGAGAATAGCTTGACTCCCTCTTCTTTGTAGCAGCCCCTGAGATATTGGAAGATTGCTATCATGTCTCCCTTAGTCCTTCTTTTCATTAAACTAGACCTACCCAGTTCCTGCAACCGTTCTTCCTATGTTTTAGCCTCCAGTCCCCTAGTCCTCTTTGTTGCTCTTCTCTGCCCTCTTTCCAGAGTCTCCACGTCTTTTCTACTTCGTGGTGACCAAAACTGAATGCCGTATTCCAAGTGTTGAGTGCGGTTGGTCAGCCAGTTACGAATCCATCTGGTGGTGATGCTGTCCAACCAACATTCTTCTACTTTATCTAGTAGTAGGTTATGGTCTACCTTATCAAATGCCTTACTGAAGTCCAAGTAAATTATATCGACGGCATTCCTCTGGCCCACTAATTTTGTCACTTTGTCAAAGAATGCCATAAGATTAGTCTGCCATGATCTGTTTTTGACAAACCCATGTTGGCTTTTGGCTATTACTTTGTTTGCTTCTAGGTGTTCGCTAATTCGTTGCTTGATTATCTTTTCCAGAATCTTTCCTGGTATTGAGGTCAGGCTGATAGGTCTGTAGTTTCCTGGATCTGTTTTTTTCCCCCTTTTTTGAAGATGGGAACCACATCAGCTCTTTTCCAGTCCTCTGGCAGTTCCCCGGTGCTCCAGGATCTCTGAAAGATATAGTTCAGTGGTTCTGAGATCTCGTCTGCCACTTCCTTCAGAATCCTGGGGTGTCATACATCCGTTCCTGGTGATTTGAACTCGTCTAGGGTAGACAGGTGCTCACTTACCATTTTCTTCCCTATTTCAATGTGTGTTCCTAATCTGATTTTTGTGGCGCTGTTTTTGATAAGTTGGACTGTTTTATCCCTTTGTGTAAAGACAGATGCAAAACATGAGTTAAATAGTTCTGCTTTCTCCCTGTTGCTTTGTCACCTTCTTGCCACTTTCTCCCAGCAATGGACCAATTGTTTCCTTGACTTTTTTTCTTGTTTTTAACATGTTGGAAGAAGCTTTTTTTTTTGTTATTTTTTTTTACTTTTGTGGCAAGTAAAATATAGTTGGAAGGGACCTTGGAGGTCTTCTAGTCCAGCCCCCTGCTCAAGCAGGAGGCCCTGTACCATTACAGGTAGGTGGCTGTCCAGTCTTTTCTTAAAAGCCTCCAGTAATGGGTCGTGCACTGTTTCTGGAGGCAAGCAGTTCTACTAATTAATTGTCCTCGCTGTCGGGAAGTTTCTCCTTAGTTCCAGGTTGCTTCTCTCCTTCATTAGTTTCCATCCATTGTTTCTTGTCCGGCCTTCAGGTCATTTGGAGAATAGGCGGACTCCCCTTCTTTGAGGGGCAGCCCCTCAAATACTGTACTGGAAGACTGCTATGAGCCGAGGTGGCGCAGTGGGTAGAGTGCAGTATTGCAGGCCACTTCAGCTGACTGCTATCTGCAGTTCGGCGGTTCAAATCTCACCGGCTCAGGGTTGACTCAGCCTTCCATCCTTCCGAGGTGGGTGAAATGAGGACCCGGATTGTTGTTGGGGGCAATATGCTGACTCTGTAAACCGCTTAGAGAGGGCTAAAAGCCCTATGAAGCGGTATATAAGTCTAACTGTTATTGCTATTGCTATCCTGTCACCCCTGTAAGAAAAGCAATGATAGCTAAATGTTGTTTTTGCGGGCATCCTACATTTGAAGGGTCCAGTAATAAGAAATGTAAGAGGGCTTAGAATTATAAGGAAAAAAGGCAGGAAATGTTTACAGCCCAAAAGCCAGACTAGCTGGCTAGCTTTTTAACCACAAGAGCTCGCACATAATCTAGAAATACACCTGCTTGTTTCGGTTTTACAAGTTTGCAAGTTTGCAAGTTTAATAACATTTATATGCTGCCCAATCCCGTAGGACTCCGGGCGGCTTACAGTACAGAATAAATCAAAAATAAAATACAGGGGGGAAAAAAAAGATAGATTTAAAAACAGCACACCATACACTCCATTCTAAATGGGGCTGGACCGTATTTTGGGGTCAACAGCCCCAGGCCTGCCGGAACAGCCAGGTTTTAATGGCTTTCCAGAAGGCCGAGAGAGTGGGAAGGGTCCGGATCTCTGCGGGTAGATCATTCCACAGGGCCGGGGCAGCTACAGAGAAAGACCTCTCCCGAGTAGTCGCCAACTGGCATTGCCCGGTCGACGGTACCTGAAGGTACGCTTATAAGTTCCAAGTTACGCTTTTAAGTTCCAAGAAAATGCAGGATCTTTGGGTTAAGCAAAGTTGGATAGAATAGAATAGTAGAGTGGGAAGGGATCTTGGAGGTCTTCTAGTCCAGCCCCCTGCTTAGGCAGGAAACCCTACACTTCTTCAGACAAATAGTTATCCAACATCTTCTTAAAAACTTCCAGTGTTCGAGCATTCACAGCTTCTGGAGGCAACTTCTGTTCCACTGATTAGTTGTTCTAACTGTCTCCTCGGTTCTAAGTTGCTTCTCTCCTTGATTAGTTTCCACCCATTGCTTCTTGTTCTACCCTCAGGTGCCTTGGAGAATAGTTTGACTCCCTCTTCTTTGGGGCAACCCCTGAGATATTGGAAGGCTGCTATCCTTCTTTCCATTAAACTAGACATACCCAGTTCCTGCAACTGTTCTTCCTATGTTTTAGTCTCCAGTCCACTAATCCTCTTTGTTGCTCTTCTCTGCACTCTTTCTAGAGTCTCTGCATCTTTTCTACATCGTGGCGACCAAAACTGAATGCAAATATTCCAAGTGTGGCCTTACCAAGGCCTTATAAAGGTGGTATTAACCCTTCACGTGATTCTTTTTTTACTTATGTATTGCTTTTTGTGTTATTGTTTGTATCCCCCTCCCCATTAGTTGTGAGCCGCCCTGAGTCCCCCCAGGGAAAAGGGCGGCCTATAAATAAATTTCAAATACAAAATACAAATAAAAATTCCCTTTACTAATAGAAAAACCAGCTTACAGGGCAAAAGATGATGTCAAAAAAAGAGGGAAGAGGGTGGGAGGCAGGCCTGAAGAGAAGTGGGTACAGCCAGTACATTGTTCCGGGGCCCATTGAGCTCAAAGGGGTCCCATAAAAGGAAATTTAAAAAAAAAACATTTTATGTCTGGGGAATTCTGGGTGTTGAAGTCCACCCATTTTAAAGTTGCCAGAGAATAAATTTTATGTCTGCAAGCATAAAATCCCTTTTGAGTTGCCACATCCTGTTCTTCCTCTGCCCCTTGGACCACTCAAATGGAGGATGTTTCCCTCCCACCCCGCCTCCTTTCGTGCTTCCTCTTTTTCTCTATGAGTTCAGCTCCCACATGATTTGGGTCACTTGTCCCCCTGTCCTTCCTCCACAAGGGGCAGGAGGCAAAAAAAAAAAAAAACAAAACACCACAGAGCAAACACGTGAAAAAATATGTATCTTGCAGCACAATTAAACGATACCGGCCATCAAGCAAAAGCCCCCCCCCCCTCCTTGGACCACTCAAATGGAGGACCTCTATTCTATTCTATTCTCTCTTTTCTTCTCTATTCCCATTTGTATTCTATTCTATTCAATTTCCATTCTTATTCTATTTTCTCTTCTCATTTCTATTCTCTTCTCTATTCTCTTCTCTATTATTTCCATTATTATTTTCTCTTCTCTCTTCTCTTCTTTCTTTTCTCTATTCTATTCTATTTCCATTCTTATTCTATATTCTCTTCTCTTCTCTATTCTCTCTTTTCTTCTCCATTCCCATTTGTATTCTATTCTATTCAATTTCCATTCTTATTCTCTATTCTCTTCTCATTTCGATTCTATTCTCTATTCTCTTCTCTATTCTATTTCCATTCTTATTCTATATTCTCTTCCCATTACTATTCTCTTTTCTTTTCTATTCACATTTGTATTCTATTCTATTCAATTTCCATTCTTATTCTATTTTCTCTTCTCATTTCTATTCTATTCTCTCTTCTCTATTATTTCCATTATTATTTTCTCTTCTCTATTCTCTTCTTTCTTTTCTCTATTCTATTCTATTTCTATTCTTATTCTATATTCTCTTCTCTATTCTCTCTTTTCTTCTCCATTCCCATTTGTATTCTATTCTATTCAATTTCCATTCTTATTCTATATTCTCTTCTCATTTCGATTCTATTCTCTCTTCTCTATTATTTCCATTATTATTTTCTCGTCTCTATTCTCTTCTTTATTCTCTATTCTATTCTATTTCCATTCTTATTCTATATTCTCTTCTTTTCTGTATTCTCTTCTCTCTTTTCTTCTCTATTCCCATTTTATTCTATTCAATTTCCATTCTTATTCTATTTTCTCTTCTCATTTCTATTCTATTCTCTTCTCTATTATTTCCATTCTTATTTTCTCTTCTTTATTCTCTTCTCTATTCTATTTCCATTCTTATTCTATATTCTCTTCTCTATTCTATTCTCTCTTTTCTTCTATTCCTATTTGTATTCTATTCTATTTCCATTCTTATTCTATATTCTCTGCTCATTTCTATTCTATTCTCTATTATTTCCATTCTTATTTTCTCTTCTTTATTCTCTTCTCTATTCTATTTCCATTCTTATTCTATATTCTCTTCTCTATTCTATTCTCTCTTTTCTTCTATTCCTATTTGTATTCTATTCTATTTCCATTCTTATTCTATATTCTCTGCTCATTTCTATTCTATTCTCTATTATTTCCATTCTTATTTTCTCTTCTCTATTCTATTCTTTATTCTCTATTCTATTTCCATTCTTATTCCATATTCTCTTCTCTATTCTCTTCTCTCTTTTCTTCTCTATTCCCATTTGTATTCTATTCATTTCCATTCTTATTCTATATTTTCTTCTCTTCTGTATTCTCTTCTAATTTCTATTCTATTTCCGTTTCCTTTCTTATTCTATATTCTCTTCTCTATTCTATTCTATACACACAAACTCTTCGTCAAACTCAAACCGGACGTCACGAGTCGGGAGTGGGGGGGGGGGAACACCCTTTCCTCTATGTTTCTCCTGCCGCAGCTCTCGCGAGACTCGAGCAGCCGTTTGCGCGCGCCGCGCGGCCTCGACGTCTCGTGGGATTTGGAGGGCCCGCGCGCCGCGGCGGCGCGGGCCAGCCAACTCTCGCGAGATCCGGCTCATCCCCTCGCGAGAGTTTGGATTTGAAATGGCGGCGGGCGCGGCCTTCGGAGGCCCCGCTCGGCCCCGCTGAGGGGGCCGAGGAGTGCGGGGGGAGGCCCGTTAACCGGTTGGGGGAGTCGGGCCTTCCTCCGCCGCCCGGCCCCTTTTCGGCGCCTCCGCGCAAGGCTGGGAGGCTCCGCTCGCATGGAGCAACTGCGGCCGCGGCTGCTGAGGACCTACTCGGGGCTGAGGGGGCGAGCGGGCCGCGGAGGGCGAGCGGAAGGCAAGGCCGGGTTGAGGCTCCTGCCGCGGGCGGCGCCCTGGATCTCGCCCCCCGTCGACCCCAAGCGCCTCTTCAGCAGCAGCAGCTCCACCGGGGACGCCTCCTGCTCCTCGCCCGCCTCCTTCGACGACGACGACTCGGATTTCCGCCCGCCCCGCAAGGCCCGCCCGAAAAGGCCCGCCAAAAAGGGGGGCCAGAAGAGGAAGAACCAGGGCCTCCCCAAGGAGAACCGGCCTCCCCCCAAAGGGGCCAAGAACAACAGCAGAAGAGCCTTCGTGCCCCCCACCCCCCTCCGCAGGAACGTCACCTGTCGACGGCCCGGGAAGGGCCCCCCGCTTCGCCCCCAGGGCCCCACTCGCCTGCGGGGGGCTCCTCTGCTGTGCAGCACTCCTGAGTGTCCCCTCCTGACCTCATTGGGGACCCATAGGAGGTTGACCCGCCAGGAGGAGGAGCAAGAGGAGAAGGACCCCCACAGCCCCATCTCCCATCCTCAGGGTGGCTGCCGCCCGTGGGGAGGGCCCCGAGAAGGCAGCCGGGTGTCCCGCCATGGGGGGGTCCTGGAGCTGAGCGTGCTGAAGACGGACTCGGAAGGGCAGGAAATGGGCGACTCTCTGCAGCTCTTCAGCCCGGAGAAGGAGGAGGCCAGGCCGCGTCCTCGGGAGTCGCCGGGGGACGGTTCTCTGATGGACCCTGCGCGTCCAGAGTGTGTCACGGAGACGACTGGCTGTCCCATCCGAAGCCCTTTGCAGCATTGCGAGATCCCGAGTGAGAAGGAAGCCTCCCCAGTCCCGCCAGAGCCGAGCCCGTACCGAGGATCCGATGGAGATCGTGCTCCGATGCCGTCGTCGTTGACGGAAGCAAGCCCCGCGGGCCGAAGTCCTGTTTGCGGCGTTTTCCAACTTCAAGCCCGAATGCAGGATGGCAAAATTGCACTCTCTCCCCGAAAAGAAACCCTTTTTCTTGCTCAGGAGCGAGAGCCGTGCTTTGCTCCGGACATTAATACTCCCGAGGAGATGGCTGGGGAGGTCGGTAGGCTTTCGGAAGGAGCGAGCGACCACGGTATTGTTCCCAATAGCCCCGGGTTCCAGCCGGTTGTGGTACTGGATAATCAGGTGGTTTTGAACTGGTTGGCGGATCGGTCTGCCAGAAAGCAAAAGGCTTCCCGTTCCTTGAAGAGAAAAAAGTTCTTCCGGGCCCAGTCTCACCACGTCCTGCCTAAAACCTCCGGCTCCTGGAATAACCACCGTGTGCCCCCCAATTGTAATCCTGGAGGGACTGGCCGGAAAGCTTGCATTAGCGGCTTCAGTTCTAAACGTTGGGGGCACCAGAAAGCCCATCGAGCGGCACACGGGCAAAACGCGGGCTGGAAACATCAAGCTGACTCTCTCCTGCTGCAGGAACGGCTGAAGTGGCAGGAGATTGAAGACCAGCTTTCCGTCTCTTTCCTACCTTTGGACTCCTCCCTCAAGAACTCCAGCTTGTGGCGTAGAATCCGGGCATCTTTTTCCCTCCATAAAAAGAAGAAAATCCTTTCCGAGGCCGAAAGCCTGAACGGTAGCGCCGCCAGCTATTATTCGGCCGAGTCTCCTCTTCACAAGGTTTGCGATACCCCTTTCACCCAAAAGCTGGGCTATTCCATCTGCCCGTCTTCCTCCATGGTGTTGCTGTCATCCATGACCTCTCTCTCCATGTCGGAGACCACCTTGACGGATGCCGAAAAAGTCTACCGGGAATGCCAGCAGGAGGGGCCCATCACGTTCAAGGCTTGGATTTCTCAAGAGAAGATGCCGAAGTGTGAAAAAATCGGGGAGGGGGTTTTTGGGGAGGTTTTCAAAACCGAGACTGAAAAGGGGACCGTGGCTTTAAAAATAATCCCGATCGAAGGGAGCGAGCGAGTCAATGGCGAACCGCAGAAGACGTTCACCGAAATCTTGCCGGAAATCATCATCTCCAAAGAACTCAGCCTCCTCGCCGACGAGGTGGCTAACCGGACCTCGGGTTTCATCCGGTTGTATTCCGTTCATTGCGTCCAAGGCACTTATCCCGAGCATCTCTTGAACGCCTGGGACGAATACCACCGGCTGAGGCACTCCGAAAACAACCGGCCGGATTTCTTCAGCGACCAGCAGCTCTTCATGGTCCTGGAGTTTGAATTTGGAGGCACGGATCTGGAGAACATGAGGAACCGGCAGCTGAGTTCGGTGGCTTCGGCCAAGAGCATCCTGCAGCAGGTGACGGCTTCGCTGGCCATCGCCGAGGAAGCCCTCCGCTTTGAACACAGAGACTTACATTGGGGCAATGTGCTGGTGAGGAAAACCAGCTTAAAAGAAGTGGCCGTTACCCTGAATGGGGAAGTCCACCTCCTTCCCACTCAAGGCATTCTGGTGAACATTATCGATTACACCTTTTCCAGGCTGGAGAGGGATGGTTTAACGGTGTTTTGTGACCTCTCCACCGACGAAGAAGTGTTCCAAGGGGGAGGGGATTACCAGTTTGATATTTATAGGCAGATGAGAGAAGAGAATGCAAACAACTGGGCCGATTATTTTCCCCACAGCAACATTCTGTGGCTTCACTATTTAGCGGACAAACTTTTAAAAGAGGTGTCCTACAAAAAGAAGGCCACCTCTTCGTCCCTGAAGCAGATACAGAAGCAGCTCAGGATGTTCTCCGCGAACGTTCTCAATTTCAAGTCCGCCACCGAGCTACTTAACCTAGGGACTTTCTTCCAGTGAATTGAACTTGAGCTTGGAGGACCGAGGGAGAACTTTTTGGCCTTCTCTCATGCTTCGGGGCGGGGGGGGGGGGAATTCACATACGGTATCCCAATTCTTAAACCACATCATTGTCAAGAGTTGCTCGACTGCGTTGCTTTGCATTATGTTTTGATTAGAGGGAATCCCGACCTTCCCCCCCCCGCCCCTTCCCCAAAACCATCATTTTTTTACTCCAAAAGTTTTGTTTGATTTTAAATTTGCCCCCCTCCCCCATCGCAAAACCCCTTCCTATTTTCCTAATTATCGTGGCTTGTTTTAAAATAAAGCACAATCTTTTTTGTAACGAAACCTCAGAAAATTAATGCCAGCTTTACTTTTGCAGTATTAAATCCGATGAGCGCTTTTTATATTAATAAAACATTTCTATGTTGCCCAACCTGCATCTTTTTTTTTTTTTTTAATTGACTGCAAAATATGATGATTTAACCCAGTTTGATCTCAGAAACAGCTGCTAAGCTTGGTTGGACCTGGTTAGTAGTTAAGTCCCTTCGGGGAATAGGGCGGCTTACAAATCGAATAAATACCAATAAGTGGGAGGCCAGCCTGTGTTAAGTAAGGGCTGCACTCCCAGGGCTATGTAGCTAGTCCCCGACTTCCAACCGTTTGAAGTCACAATGGCACTGAAAAGAGTGACTTATGACCAGTTTTTTGCATATCCATTGCAGCATCCGCATGGCCATGTAGTCAAAATTCAGAGCCTTAGCAACTGCTTCATATTTATGACGGTCACAGTGTCCATTGGTGACGTGATCCCCTTTTGCGACCTCTTGACAAGCAAAATCAACAGGGAAGTCAGTTAATAACTGTTAGGAATTTGACAGACACAGTGATTCACTTAGCAACCATGGCAAATAAAAAGCTCATTCAGCTAAATTAATTCAGACAAGCCAAGATTTCGCCGTTCCATGAGGCTTACCAGCAGGGCAAGAAAATCTAGCTTGGCAATCCTGAAGATTAGAATTAGAATTAAAATAAGAGTTGGAAGGGAGCTTAGAGGTCTTCTAGTCCAACCCGCTGCTTAGGAAGAAAAACTATACCATTTCAGGCAAATGGCTGGCCAATCTCTTCTCCAGTGTTGAAATATTCATAACTTTTAGAGGCACATAAGTTCACTGATGGTTTTAACTAACATGAAATTTCTCCTAGGTTGCTTCTCGCCTTGATTCTTTCCCCATCCTGGATTTTTTGCTTCTTCCCTAAGGAACATTCCCCTCGGTTTCCCCTGTGTGACAAAGTGTGCGGTAATTAAACCTTAAGTGCTTTAAACCTTAAGCATGGGATAAACAAACCCTAAAATGCCTCTGAATTCTCGCTGGGGCCAATTTACTCAGCAGCAAGAAGAAAGGGAACAAATATAATTGGAAAAGCCACATTGCAGTGAAGATGCTGGGAATCAGCTACTGGGTGTCTTAATTTACAGCAGTTCATTTAGTGACCATTCAGAGTTAGAACGGCAGTGAAAAAAGTGACTTACGACCATTTCTCACAATAACTATTGCAGCGTCCCCTCAGTCCCATGATTAAAATTCTTGGCGACTGGCTCATATTTATGACGATTGCAGTGTCCAGGGAATACTCTTTGGGAGCTTTCTGACAAAGGCAATGGGGAAGCCAGATTCACTTAACAACCGGCATTAGTAACTCAACTATAGTGATTAGGAACAATGGCAGGAAAAGTCATAAAATGGGGCAAAGTCGCTGTCTTGCTTAAACAGAAATTTTGGGCTCCCTTGTGGTCGTAAGTCGAGGATGACCTGTACAGTGATTCACTTAACAACTGTGGCAGGAAAGGTGGTAAAATGGGGCAAAACTCGTTTTAACCATTTTCTTGCTACCCATGGAAATGTTGGGCTCCTTCTGGGTCCTGTAAGTGACAAAGGAATAATTGACAGATGGTTTTAATGCTGATTTATTTACTTTTTTTTACTGACAATATTTTGATCGGTCTTTGCTTTGGTTCCCTCCGGTGATGTGTTTTTAAAATAGGAACAAAGCTAAAATCCATTTTGAAGGGTTCCCCCTTTGAATTTTTGCTCCACATGTTTTGCCAAAATAGTGGAATTGTGTAATGCAGTGGGTTTCAACTTTGGCAGCTTTAAGAGGGGTGGACTTCCAGAAACCCAACCAGCAGGCTTTAAGAGGGGTGGAATTCCACTCCCAGAATCCCCCATCCATCAGGCTTTAAGAGGGATGGACTTCCACTTCCAGAATCTCCCATCCAGCATGCTTTAAGAGGGGAGGACTTCCACTCCCAGAATCCCCCATCCATCAGGCTTTAAGAGGGATGGACTTCCACTCCCAGAATCTCCCATCCAGCATGCTTTAAGAGGGGGGGACTTCCAATCCCAGAATTCTCCATAAGGGGGGGGGGACTTCCACTCCAAGAATTCCCCAGCCAGCATGCTTTAAGGGGGGGGGGGACTTCCACTCCCAGAAGTCTCCAGTCCACAAGCTTTAAGACGTGTGGGCTTCAAGTCCCACAATTCCTCAGCCAGTCTTATTGGCTGGGGAATTCTTGGGGTTGAAGTCACGGACCTTAAAACTGCCAAGGCTGGAAACAGCAGGTTCAAAGTGGCGATTCAAAAAGATTGGTCAGCCAAGATATGGGTTTTTTTTTGTGTGTGTGTGTATATGTGTGTGTGTGTGTGTGTGTGTGTGTGTGTGTGTGTATATATATATATATATATATATATATATATATATATATATATATATATATATATATATATATATATATATATATATTCATATTCTGTAGGAGGCAAAATAATGGAAGGGACATTCTAGAAGAATAGAAAAAATAATCCTTAGAGTTGGAGAATCAAATCAACAACTGTCAGACCTGCCGCAACTTAAACCTCTAAATGAAAACGATCCTTGGCTCCCATTTGTTCATAACGGTATAATTTTATTAGAGGTCAAGTGTATCACAGTATTGCAAAGCCAGAACTGAGAATCGCGTGGCAAAATCCAAAAAGTCCCAACAGCTGCACAGTCGAAACTGCCCAGAGCAGCAAATAGGTTCGTTCCAAATCTAAGAATGGAATGGAATAGAATAGAGAATAGAATTAGAATACAGAATATAGAAAAGAAAAGAATTAGAATAGAAATAGCGTTGAAGAATGAATGGAATAGAATAGAGAATAGAATTAGAATACAGAATATAGAAAAGAATTAGAAAGAATAGAGTAGAAGAATAGAATGGAATGGAATAGTATAGAGAATAAATAGAACTAAGCTATAGAAGAGGCAAGAAAAGCGAATTAGAATAGAAAAGAAATAGAAATAGAGTCGAAAGAATAGAATAGAGAATAGAATAGAAGAAAGAAGATAGAAAAAAGAATAGAAGGAAAATAGAGTAGAAGAATGGAATAGAATAGAGAATAGAATTAGAATACAGAATATAGAAAAGAGAATAGAATAGAAATAGAGTAGAAGAATAGAATGGAATGGAATAGAGAATAGAATTAGAATACAGAATATAGAAGAGAAAGAAAAGAATTAGAATAGAAAAGAAATAGAAATAGAAATAGAGTAGAAGAATAGAATGGAATAGAATAGAGAATAGAATTAGAATACAGAATATAGAAAAGAATTAGAATAGAATAGAAATAGAGTAGAAGAATGGAATGGAATAGAGAATAGAATTAGAATAGAGAATATAGAAGAGGAAAGAATTAGAATAGAAAAGAAATAGAAATAGAGTAGAAGAATAGAATGGAATGGAATAGAATTAGGAATAGAATACAGAAATAGAAGAGGAAAGAAAAGAATTAGAATAGAAAAGAAATAGAATAGAGTAGAAGAATAGAATAGAATAAGATTTAAAAATGGAATGGAGAATAAATAGAACAGAAAAATAGAACAGAAGGGTAGAACAGAATAGAATAGAGAATAGAATCAATCAGAATGAAGCTGGAAGGGACTTTGGAGGTCTTCTAGTCCAACCCTTCGCTCAGGGAGGAAACCCTATATACCATTCCAGACTAATTGTCAGCTCCTCTCCATTAGTTAATTAGGAAAGAATGACCATGAGACTCCATGCGTAGAAATCAAATGTACTTTTACTAATTGAAAATGGTTAAAGGCAATGCATAGCGAAGTCTGGTTAATTAGGCGCGAAAACAGTTGATATATAGAATAGCCCATTCCCCACCCCTTGGCATCATAGACCCAGTCCAATAATAAGTCTTCCAATGTCAGGTGCAAGATAACTTCAAAGGCATCACGAAGATGGAATGTCGGTGCCGTTAGAGCTGGCGGGAAACACCCACGCATGCGTAGTCCAATCAATCGGTAGACTCCAGAAACTTCCACCAGCACAATTAGTAACCCCTCCCAAATACCATGCCCACCCTCCCCGTTTCATGGCAGCTGAAGTGATAGCAAAGCAGAAGCTGACACTAATGGTTGTCCAATCTCTTCTTAAAAACTTCCAGTGTGTTGCACCAACCACAACTTCTGGAGGCAATTTCGTTTTACTGGTTCATTGTCCCCACTGTCAGGAAATTTCTCCTTTAGTTCTAGGTTGCTTCTGTCCTTAATCAGATTCCATCCGTTCTTGTCCTGCCCATCTTTATTTTATTTTAAATTTAAAGTGCGGCTCCTCTCAACAGCGACGGCTCTGGGAAGGATGCCAAGCATCGAAACCAACGCATATACGATGGAATGTTATTTTCTCCAACAAAATTCAACCTTAACCCATCTCTATCGCAAACAAAGCCATCCACCAACAAACACACATTGAGAAAGAGGAAGAATGAGGAGGAGGAGGAGGAGAAGAACAACTTGACTCGGCTTGTGGAGGAAGAGAAGGGGGGAGGAGGAGGAGAAGCACCAGCTGACTGGGCTTGAGGAAGAGGAAGTAGGAGGAAGAGGAAGAAGATGGAGGAGAGGAGGAAGAGAAAAGGAGGAGAAGATGGAGATGGAGGAGAAGGAGGGTGGGGGAGGAGTTGGAGGGGAAGAAGGAGAGGAGGAGGAGTTGGAGAAGGAGGAAGAGGAGTTGGAGAGGAAGAAGAAGGGAAGGAGGAGGAATGGAGGGCAAGGAAGAGGAGGGGGAGGGAGGAAGAAGAAAGGAAGGAGGAGGAATTGGGGGGAAGAAGCAGGAAAGGGGAGGAGTTGGGGAGGAGGGGGGAAGAAAGGAAGAGGAGGAGTTGGAGGGGAAGGAGGAGTTGGAGAAGGAGGAAGAGGAGTTGGAGAGGAAGGAGAAGGGAAGGAGGAGGAGTTGGACAGAAAGGAAGAGGAGGGGGAGGGAGGAAGAAGAAAGGATGGAGGAGGAGTTGGAGTGGAAGGAGGAGTTGGAGAAGGAGGAAGAGGAGTTGGAGAAGAAGAAGGGAAGGAGGAGGAGTTGGAAGGAAAGGAAGAGGAGGGGGAGGGGGAAGAAGAAAGGAAGGAGGAGGAATTTGAGGGGAAGAAGAAGGGAAAGGGGAGGAGTTGGAGGGGGAGGAGGAGGGGAAGAAAGAAAGGAGGAGGAGTTGGAGTGAAAGGAGGAGTTGGAGAAGGAGAGGAAGAGGAGTTGGAGAGGAAGAAGTAGGGAAGGAGGAGGAGTTGGAGGGGAAGGAAGAGGAGGAGGAGGGAGGAGAAGAAAGGGAGGAAGAGGAGGAGGAGGAGGGAGAAATAAAAAGGAGGAAGAAAGGAAGAAGATCTGTGTCAGGCGTGCCTCCATCAATAACCAAAAAAGAAAACTCCTAACTCCCTTGTTTGTGGAATTAAAATACTTTTACTGCTTATGAAAAGAGAGCAACGGAAGAAAAGCAAGATCTGAGCCAGAAAGGCGAGAACAAGTACATATCGTACATGATAGCCCAGCCCCCTCCCTCCAACCACCCCAGCCCAGTCTCCAATCTGCCATCCCTTAGGTGTCAGGTGGGTTGCATCTCCCAAAGGCATCATCACCTTGGTATGCAGGATGGTTGACCTTGACCGTGGCCGACAAAACCGCGCTCGACTAAGCCGGCCCGATTAAACCGCGTCGCTGACGTCATCAACAGGGCGACAACAGCGAGCGCGGAGAAAGAAGGGCGCTTTAAATAGCGCTTTGAAAGCAAGCCGATTCAACTTAAGATAAGGGTTAGGTTTAGGGTTAGGTTTAGGGTTAGGTTTAGGGTTAAGTTAAGGGAGGATTAGGTTTAGGGTTAGGTTTAGGGTTAGGTTAAGGGTTAGGTTTAGGGTTAGGTTTAGGTTTAGGTTAAGGGTTAGGTTAAGGGTTAGGTTTAGGGTTAGGTTTAGGGGGGTTAGGTTTAGGTTTAGGTGTTAATTTTAGGTTTAGCATTTACAGCGTGCTTCTGTCTCCGCGCTGTTGTCGCCCTGTGATGACGTCAGCTACGCGGTTTCGTCGAGCGCGCTTTAGTCGAACGCGGTTTTGTGGTGGAACCGACCTTGACCAGGTCCAAACACCGTCCACCAGCATGCACAGAAGACGAGCGAGAAGAAAACTCCCTTTTCCCTATCACCTCCCGAACCATTTTATTCCCATCCCCAAATACCATGCCCCTCCCTCCCTCCCGTTTCTATGGTAGCGATAGCAAGTAAGCGAAGCAATAAATAATTGAATTGAATTGAAATTGACAATCTGACGCGACTAAGCTCTCCGGAGAAGCCGCCTTTCACAGAGAACTTCTGCGTGCTTTAACTGAGACCCCCACAAAAGTCTCCTCCATGGGAGTCCGTTCTCTTGTCCTTCTGCCTGCCTGGCAATTCCTCTCTTCCTACGGCCCGAAGTTCTTCATCGGCACCCTCTCTCCTCTCCTCCTCCTCTTCCTCTTTCTCCTCCTCTCCTCTTTCTCCTCCTCTTCCTCCTCCAGCTCCCCCGAGCGAGACAAGCGGGACATGGCTTGCTGCACCCAGCTCCTTAATTTCGACACTGGAGTAACAGGGGAAGTCAAGAAACAAGTGATTAACACAAGTTCCCACGCTAAGCGGCGCTTCGCAAGCCGTCCTCGACTTACGACCGTTCATTTAGGGACCGTTTCGAAAGTTTGAATGCCACTGGGAAAAAAGCAACTTCTGACCAGTTTTCACAATCGCAACCATTTCCAGCATTCCCATGGTCAAGTGGTCAAAATTCGGACGCTTGGCAACTGACTCGCACTTATGACGGTCGCAGTGTCCCCCCAGGGGGGGGTCACGTGACCCACTTTTGCGACCTTTTGACCAGCAAGAGTTCTGGGGAAGCCGGATTCATTAACAACCGTGGTACTAACTTACCAACTGCAGTATTTCACTTAACGGCAGTGGGAAGGAAGGTGGGAAAACGGGGCAAAATTCACTCTACAACTGTCTCGTTTAGCAACAGAAATTTGAGGCTCCGTTGTGGTCGTAAGTTGAGGACTATCGTATAGAACTTTTCGGGAAGATGCAGCATCGGAGCTTCCGATCTGGAGCTCCCTAAAATGTCTGCAGGTAATCCTCGCCTTCTGACCATAATGGAATCTCTCCACGACGGTTGTAAAACAGATCCGTTGATTTTAGGACCATTTGGTGGCCATGTTAAGAGAACACCGTGGTCATTAAGCAAATCTTCATAAATCACGGCCATATGACCGCTGGAAACGGCCAATGGTCATGCACCCAAAGTTCGGGGGAAGCGACCGTCAGAACTTTGGAACTGGCTTGTAATTAGCCCCAAGATTGGTCTGTTGTAATTTTGGCCACTAAGTGTTTGGTCATAAATCGAGGACTACCTGGTTGGAAAAGGAGCTGCTAAATTAATCTAGAATTCCACCAATGTTTTGAGTTCGATGGAGCAACACTGCCATCTGCTGGCGGACAGAAGGCTATGTTCACCAAGACAAAATAATCATAGCAGAATAACAGGGTTGGAAAAGATCTTAGAGGTCCTCTAGTCCAGCCCCCTGCACAAGCAGGAGACCGATACTATTTCAGACAAAGGGCTGTCCAATCTCTCCTTAAAGACTTCCAGTGTTGGGGCATTCACAACTTCTGGAGGCAACTTCCATTCCACTGGTTAATTGTTCTCACTGTCAGGAAATTCCTCCTTGGTTCTAAGTTGCTTCTCTCCTTGATTAGTTTCCACCCATTGCTTCTTGTTCTGTCCTCACGTGCCTTGGAGAATAGCTTGACTCCCTCTTTTGGGGCAACCCCTGAGATATTGGAACAATGCGATCATGTCACCACCCACCTCCCCAGTCCTTCTCTTAGTCAGCCTAGACATGACGTCATATCACTCCCCTCTGTTGAGAGAGGGCTGTTTAATTAGGACCTAGATGGCTTCTTTGACCCCTTTGAAACCAGCGGTCTTCTCTGTCCAAAATGTGGACTTTGCTGTCTTCAATGGCTTTTGTCTTTTAAACGCAGATGGAAATGCTGAAGGTCATCCCGGGGTGTTGCAGAAAATGACAGGCGTTAGACTTCTCAGGATACAGGAAAAGTTATTTGGCAGCCAGGTTCAGAAAGCTAATGAAATGGCTAGCATTGCAAATTCTGAACCATCTTCATTATCGAAGCACGCGTTCTTATACATTCCCCAAAGCATTGCAACACGGAAATACTTAACACATTTCTTAGTGGTTACCTTGAGGAGAAAGCCTTAGAAGGAGATGGGGTCTTACTTCTCCTTTTGTTTCAGGTATGGCTTACGTGTTATTAACGAACTTTAATTGAACTTTGTGGTTTGGAGTTTTGACACAAGTTTTGACATAGGGACGTTGGCGAGAACATCCTGTGGTTAGTGAATGGGGACACTTCCTTTAAGCAACTTCAAACTGTCCCTGTTATTCTATGTCTTCATTCTTATTTTTTTTTAATCCATATTTATTCTGCTTTATCGGGGTTTGTTCTCCTATGGTGTGCCATGAGTTTGTGAAGTGATTGTTTTGTTTCCCCAATCTGCATTCTCACTGCACTCTTCTCTGCACTCTTTCCAGAGTCTCCACATCTTTTCTACATCGTGGCGACCAAAACTGGATGCAATATTCCAAGTGTGGCCTTCCAAGGCTTGTAAAGTGGTATTCAACCCTTCACCTGATCTTGATTCTCTCCCTCTGTTGATGCAGCCTAGAACTGTGTTGGCTTTTCTGGATAAAATATGGTGGATTATGCAAAATATCTTTAAAAGAAGGATAAAGTTTACTCCTCAGTTATTCTTACTAGGTATATGTACTGATTTTACAGGTAGAGAGTAACTTGATTCTGCACCTAATAACGGCAGCAAGATGTTGGTGGCGCAATACTGGAAGAAGGAAGATTTGCCTACAACTCAAGAATGGACATTGAAAGTCACAAACTTAGCCGGGATGGCTAAAATATCGGCATATCTTAAAGATCACTCAAATGAGAGATATAAACGAGACTGGAAAAAATGGATTGACTATACACAAAACAAATACGGGACTAAGAAATTCCAGATAGCCTATGTTTAAGATCAGAAATGATTAAATTGTTTAAAGTTAGTTCAGCAAGAAGAAGCTAAGGTCAATGTAGAATGTCATTAATTTTTATTTCTTTTTTTCAATAGATTTTAGACTGTGTTTGTTAGAAATCCATACCGTGTACGGGTTCTGGGAAGTCGGGGGGGGAAGGTGGAGGGGGGTTGGGGGAGGGGGGGAGGGAGGGGTATATTAGGCTAGACAAGAATTTGGTGGTAAACTAGAATTATTTTGACACACAAAAAATTGTACTTCGATGTCTTACTGATTGAGGAATGATGAAATGTTTGTTTTAAAAGAAATAAAACTTTTGAACCTAAAAAAATAAAAAATAGAACTGTGTTGGCCTTTTTGGCAGCTGCTGCACACGGCTGGCTCCTATTTAAGTAATTGTCTCCTAAGACTCTTAAGTTCTCTCGGGATTGGGCGGCCTATAAATTTTATTAATAATAAATAATAAATAAATAAAAATAAATAAATAAATAAATAAATAAATAAATACTTATCTTAGTATACCTTCACTTCAAGGTCACTCCATAAAACCCAATGCACAGCTTAGAACTAAAGCAGACGTAAAGTGAGATTTGGACATTAAGTGTGAAACCTACTGGGTCGGCTGGACAGCCTCTTAGAGCCCCTTTACTTCTATTAAAGCCACATAGGCAGAATTGCAGCTTGCAAAGAACAGGAAGCCAGTGCCTAACCACAAGATGTCTCTATGTCGAAAGCCTATGTTAAAAGTCCAAGGTTCAATTAAAGTTCGTTAATGACACGTACTCCATAAACAAAAGGAGAAGTAGACCCTCATCTCCTTATAAGGTTTTCTCCTCAAGGTAACCACTAAGAAATGTGTTAAGTTTCCATTGCATGCTTTGAGAATGTATAAGAGTGCGTGCTTTGATAATAGCAATAGCAGTTAGACTTATATACCGCTTCATAGGGCTTTCAGCCCTCTCTAAGCGGTTTACAGAGTCAGCATAACGCCCCATAGTCCGGGTCCTCATTTCACCCATCTCGGAAGGATGGAAGGCTGGTCAACCTTGAGCAGTTGAGATTAGAACCGCCGAACTGCAGAACTGCAGTCAGCTGAAGTGGCCTGCAATACTGCACTCTAACCAATGCGCCACCTCGGCTCTAATGAAGGTTGTTGCAACTTGCAATGCTAAGCCATGGGCTAGCTTTCTGAACCTGGCTGCCAAATAAACTTTTCCTGTATCCTGAGGAGTCTAAAGCCTGTCATTTTCTGCAAACAGAACAGGGTGTGAAACTCAAGGCCTGGGGGCCGGATCCGGCCTATGGGGTACTAGATCTGGCCCACGGAGCCAGCCTGGAAACAGCGAAGGACCTGTGCTAGCAAAAATGGCGCTCGGGAGGGCTGTGTGTGGCACTCCCGGGGCTCCGTTTCCCCCGGCCGAGGGCTATCTGAACAAACTAAAAACAAACGTTTCCCCTTTTCACATTTGAGCATGCAAGGAGGGACAGGAAAGGAGAGAGGGAAAGAGGAAAAACAAAGAAAAAAAAAGGAAAAATGAGAAGGAAGGAAAGAAGGAAAAATAAGGAAAGAGGGTAAGGAACAAGAAAGGTGAATGAAGAGGGAAGGAAAGAGAAGAAAGGAAGGAAGGAGATTATAATGAAGGAAGGGAGATTAGAAGGAAGGGAAGGAGATTAGAAGGAAGAGGAGGAGGGAGGGAGGAAGGAGGAAGGAAAGAAGGAGATTAGAAGGAAGGAAGGAGATTAGAAGGGAAGAAGAGTATATGAAGGAAGAAGATAGAAGGAAGGAGGGAGATTATAATGAAGGAAGGAGATTAGAAAGAAGGGAGGGAGATTATAATGAAGGAAGGAAGGAGATTATAATGGAAAGAGATTAAAAGTGAGGGAGGGAGGAATGAATGAAGGAGATTAGAAGGAAGGAAGGAGATTAGAAGGAAGGGAGATTATAATGAAGGAAGGAAGGAGGGAGATTATAATGGAAGGAGATTAGAAAGAGGGGAGGGAGGGAGGAATGAAGGAAGGAAGGAGATTAGAGAAGAAAGGGAGATTAGAAGGGAGATTATAATGAAGGAAGAAAGGGATTAGAAGGAAGGGAGATTATAATGAAGGAGGAGATTATATGGAAGGAGATTAGAAGGAAGGGAGGGAGGAAGGAGGGAGGATTGAAGGAAGGAATGGAAGGAAGGAGGGAGATAATGAATGATGAAGGAGGAGATTAGAAGGAAGGAAGGAAGGAAGGAAGGAGGAGGAAGGAGGGAGGGAGGGAGATTTAATGAAGGAGGAAGGAAGGAGATAGAAGGAAGGATGGAAGGAATGGGAGGAAGGAAGGATGGAAGGAATGGAAGGAAGGAGGGAGATTATATGAAGGAAGGAGATTAGAAGGAAGGAAGGGAGGGAGATGGGAGAGATATAAGGGAAGGAAGGAAGGAAGGAGATTAGAAGGAAGGAGGAAGAGGAAGGAAGGAAGGAAGGAAGGAATGGAAGGAGAGAGAGAGGAGATTAAATGAAATGAATATGAGGGATTAGAAGGAGGAAGGAGATTACGTAAGGAAGGAAGGAAGGAAGGAGGGAGGGAGATTAGAGATTATAATGAAGGAAGGAGATTAGAAGGAAGGAGGTGGAGGGAGATTATAATGAGTGGGAGGGTGTTGGGGAAGATCTACCTTAGCACTTGGCCACCACAGGTGCCCCCAACAGGAGTCTCGTGTCCCACCCACCTAGCCAGCCTCTCCCCCCCCCCCGGCCCTCCGAGGTCAAAACCCTGGTGCAGCCTCAATTGAAACTGAGTTGCATCCCTGGCTTAGAAATCACAAAGGTGTGGATGACCACTTTGGCATACTGTGGTGCCCTCTTACCCGACGACTTCTCCAGAAACTCCGTCCTCTGGGGGTTTCTTTGAGGACCAGTTTTTCAGTACATCTTCCCAGTTCACCTTTGACTTAGAAAATAAAAGACCCCAAGAGCTATCAGTGGGACATTTCCTTCTTCCTTCTTTCCTTCATTCATCCTTCCTTCCTTCTTTCCTTCTTTCCTTCCTTCTTCTTCCTTTCTTCTTCCTTCCTTCTTTCCTTCCTTCCTTCATTCCTTCCTTTTCCTTTTTCCTTTTCTTTCCTTTTCTTCCTCTAATCTCCTTCCTTCCTTCCTTTCCCTCTTTCCTTCCTTCCTTCCTTTCTTCTAATATCTTTCATTCCTTTTCCTTCCTTCCTTTCCTTCTTCTTTCATTACTTCCTCACTTCCTTTCCTACTTTCCGTCTTCTTTCCTTCTCTCCTTCCTTTTCCTTCCTTCTTTTCCTTCTTTTCTTGTAATCACCTTCCTTCCCTGCTTTCCTTCTCTTTCCTTCCTTCCTTTCCTTCCTCCTTCCTTTCCTTCTTTTCCTTCCTTCCTTCCTTATTCTGTTCCTTCCTCCTGGCTGTGCTTCCTTCCTTCCTCTTTCCTTCCTTCTTCCTTTTTCTTTCTTCCTTCCTTCTTCTCTCTTTTATTCTTGAGACAACCAGGGAGGGCCATTTCTGAAGACACATTTGTACCTCAATTGGGCTGTGGTCAAATCTTACCGAAAAAAAACCACCTCTTGTCCTCCAGAGACGATGGGGCGGTAATGCCGGCCTCTGGGGCTTTTTCCAACATCGGTCCAGTGTTTTTCTACCTCCAGAATAGTGAGGGCTCTCTGCAAATAGAGGAATGGTGAACAGGGCTTACAAAGAGAGGGGGGAGGGAGGGGGAAATAGAATAGAATAGAATACATAGCAGAGTTGGAAGGGCCTGGAGGTCTTCTAGTCCACCCCCTGCATAGGCAGGAAAACCTATACCGTCCAGACAAATGGCTACCCAGCATCTTCTTAAAGGCTTCCAGTGTTGGGGCATTCCACAACTTCTGGAGGCAAACTTCTGTTCCATGATTAATGTTAATTGTCAGGAAGTTTCTCCTCAGTTCTAAGTTGCTCTCTCTTGATTATTCCACCATTGCTTCTTGTTCTGACTAGGTGCCTTGGAGAATAGCTTGACTCCTTTTCTTTGGGGTGTCTCTTCTAGCTCACAGCTCAGAGAGCACCAAGGACCCACAGTTCTCCTCCTCCTCCTACTCCTCCTACTCTCCTCCTCCACACCACCACCACCACCACCACACCACACCAACCACCACCTCTCTGCAAACCCCACCACGCTCTTCTAGCACTGATGATGTTACCTAGTGGGTCATGAAACGTCTGCAAGGAAAGCCACCCAGTCAGAGGAGCCCAAGCGGACCTCCCCACACACAGTTGAACCCTGGGCTCAGGGTTCTTCTCTTCTACTGGTTTTGGATCTGGTTCTGGAAAGGCCACCGTCCCAATGGAAGGGGGGAGGGGTCTTACCTGCAGCTGCCAGACGCTCTTGCTGTGCTCAGAGATTTGGCGACCTTTCGCTCATCAGGGCAATCAGCAGTTGAGCAAGAGGATGTAGGTCAAGACGACAAAGAGGAGGACCAACAGCACGCGACATAGCTGTGCTTCAAGTTCTCCTTGTACTCCAGGTCGCCCATGCCGATGGTGAACCTGAAGAGCAGCAGAGCCGTCTGAAGCGGCCCAGATGTATGCCTGGTATTTAGAGTGGTCCGGCTGAGAGGGACAGATGCGTTGTGCGCCAAGACGTAAGCGCTCCCAGTGAGAAAGATGAGAGCTGGAAGGAGCCATTGTGAAATGTCAATATACTCTGGAAACTTTTGGGGAACTTCTCAGTGGAAGGACAGGAGGAGACCCAAGTGGATGGTGATCTTTGGAGGCATAGTTGGTTCCACACATGACCTATTTTTTTTTTTTTTTTTTTTCTTTTGTTCGAGGGTTGTTTTTTTTGCATCAAGATACCAACAAATCTGGACTTAGTCTGTGCAGGATATCTAAAGGGCTGTTTTGACATCTTGAGAGCTGTTGGTGAGTGTGGAGAAGAAAACCCAGGTGCGCATTCGGTGATGTATGGAAGGCAGACAGGTGGCTCTGGTTTGAGAGCTCATTCTTTGTGTTTCCTTCCCCTGGAGTCTTCGCTCATTGATTCAGGGATTCCTTCACCCACCCATCTATTCATTTTGTCCAGTCATTCACACTTATCCACACTCATTCATCCACTCACTCACTCGCTCACCCATTCATCCTCCATTCATTTGTTCACTCATTCATCACTCATTCATCCTCTGTCATTCACTCATTCATCATTATTCATTCATTCACTCATTAAAATCATTTAGTTATTCATCTTCACTCATTCATCCTCTGTCATTCACTCATTCATTCATTTAATTATTCATCATCATTCATTCATTCATTCACTCATTAAATCATTTAGTTATTCATTCACTCATTCATACTCTGTCATTCATTCATTCATTTAATTATTCATTCACTCATTCATTCATTCATTCATTCATTCACTCATTAAATCGTTTAGTTATCATTCATTCACTCATTCATACTCGTGTCATTCATTCATTTAATATTATTCATTCATTCATTCATTCATTCATTCACTCCTTAAATCGTTTAGTTATTCATTCATTCACTCATTCATCCTTTCATTCACTCATTCATCCTCTTTTATTCGCTCATTCATTCATTTAATCATTCATTCATTCATTCATTCATTCACTCATTAAATCATTTAGTTATTCATTCATTCACTCATTCTACTCTGTCATTCATTCATTCATTTTAATTATTCATTCATTCACTCATTAAATCTTAGTTATTCATTCACTCATTCATCCTCTTCATTCATTCACTCATTCATTCATTTAATTATTCATTCATTTGCTCATTCATCCTCTTTCATTCACTCATTCATTCATTTAATTATTCATTCATTCACTCATTAAATCATTTAGTTATTCATTCACTCATTCATCCTCTTTCATTCATTCATTCATTCATTTAATTATTCATTCATTCATTCATTCACTCATTAAATCGTTTAGTTATTCATTCAATCACTCATTCATCCTTTTCATCCATTCGTTTGTTCACTCATTCACACTCATTCATCCACTCATTAACTTGCTCAGTCTCTTTCACACCCATCTTCTTCCCATTCACATTCACTCACTCACTCACTCATTCACTAATTAATTCATTTAGTTATTTAGTTATTATTTATTCATTCATTCATCCTTTCTTTCTTTCATTCGTTTTGTTCACTCATTCACACTCATTCATCCACTCATTAACTCATTCATTCATTTAATTATTCATTCATTCATTCATTCACTCCTTAAATCATTTAGTTATTCATTCATTCACTCATTCATCCTCTTTCATTCACTCACTCATTCATTCATTTAATTATTCATTCATTCACTCATTCATCCTCTTTCATCCATTCTTTTGTTCACTCATTCACACATTCATCCACTCATTAGCTTGCTCAGTCTCTTTCACACCCATTCATCTTCCCATTCATTCATTCACTCACTCACTCACTCACTCACTCACTCATTAACTAATTTATTTATTTATTCATTCATTCACTCATTCATTCATTCATCCTTTCTTTCTTTCATTCGTTTTGTTCACTCATTCACACTCATTCATCCACTCATTAACTCATTCTTTCATACACCCATTCATTCACTCACTCATTCATCCTCTTTCATTCACTCATTCATTCATTCATTTTGTTCGCTCATTCACTCATTCATCCACTCGTTCACTCATTCATTCACTCATTCTGTCAGGCCTTGAAGAAGGTGGGGAAAACCTGGACGCTTTCAGATTCGGGTTTTCCCAGATGGGCCAATATAACATCTCGAATAAATGGAACTTTGCGGAAACTCAAGTCTTGGAGTTCTTTCCTTGGGGGTCTTATTTGGAACCCTGACATTTTATCCAGTCGTTCATTGTCAACTCATTTATTCACTCACTCATCACTAGTTTAGTCATTCAGTCACTCTTTCACTCATTCACGCATGCATTCATTCACATCACTTCATTCATAAATTCTATTCACCTCGTTCCTGCATTCCATTTCTATGGCCACCCATATCTCAAATTTCCACCTGGATTCCACCTGATGGACCTTCTGTACTTCTCAAAACTGAAATCTCCTCATCCCCCAATTAAAGTGTGCAGGCCTGCAATTATATTCCTTTTAGAATTTTGGCCCCTGCCACACGATTCTTATTTCATTTAAGCTGTTTCATTAGTATAGGTGATGGAGGGGGGAATAGACAGGAGTAGGATTGTGGAATGTATTGTTTTTCATTCTTTTCTAGAGAAGCAAGGTCGTCTTTTGTCTCCGTACTTCACACCTGACCAGAAGCAGCTGGGTGTGGATGCCAGCGTGGAAAGAAGAAGATTGGACCGTGTGATGGATTGTGGGTGTGGGGACAAGATCACGAATTTTTAACTGGGTGGGATTCTGATGTCATTTCCAGTATTTGGGATTTCATAGCACGATGCCAACATGTCTGTCTTATTAAATTGGAACTTTAAGGATTAGCTCTGCCTTGGATATTTAATTCTGCATGATATTTGGAACGCTGACATAAGGTACACCTGCCACAGAAAATCTTTCCTAATACAATCCCAGGCCAGCATCAGAGCTGGGGCTTGGAGTTCAAAACAAGCCTCCTTCACCATTGTTTTAACCAAGGACACTAAGAGCAGGAACTTTCATAGAATCATAGGCCTGAAAGAGGCCTTGGAGGTCTTCTAGTTAAACCCCCTGCTCAAGGAAGAAGACCTCTAGGGCCTAGACAATTCCAGACAAATGGCTGTCTAGTCTCTTCTTTAAAACCTCCAGCGATGAAGCTCCCACAGCTTCTGGAGGCAAGAAAATTTCTCGTTTGAATCTCTCTTTGGTCTTTGGTTACTTCCTAATTGGGAGCCTATCTTACTTTGACTTAATTTAACTTGGCTATGCTCACCTGTGCCTCCCCTCGTCATGATACTCACCTGTTGTAAAAACCCACTAGGAGGACCATATAAATCAACAGGAAATGCAATAGATCCTCCAAGATGATCTGGAAGAAAAACAAGAAAGCAATGTGTAGATTGTTGACTTTTCAAGCTCGGCGCCTAACAGTGGGCACTCTCCAAATCATGAAAATTTCACGGGGGAGGAAAGCAAGGCTTTTACACCTGGGCGGGAAAAAACCAAAGGGTGTGAGTACAGAATAGGTGAAAACTGGCTCAAAACAGTCACTTTGGATTCCTAGTGGACGATCCCTTAAACATGAGCCAGCCGTGTGTGGCAGCTGCCAAAAAAGCTAATACGATTCTTGGTTGTTTTAAACAAGAGGCCATAGAATTCAAAATCAGGTGAATAGCAATAGCAATCAGCAGTTTAGACTTATATACCGCTTCATAGGGCTTCAGCCCTCTCTAAGCAGTTTACAGAGTCCAGCATATCGGCCCCCAACAACAATCGGGTCCTCATTTACCCACCTCGGAAGGATGGAAGGCTGAGTCAACCTGAGCTAGTGAGATTTGAACAGCCGAACTGCAGACTGCAGTCTCTGAAGTAGCCTGCAGTGCTGCATTTAACCACAAAAACAAGTAAGAGATAAGGGCCTCTCAGAAGTTGTCAAGTTGACCCTTTACAGTATGGGTGACGACAAAAATGACATAAATGATGAGCAGAAGGGGGAGAGTTTCTTATGAGTAGAGTGTATAAAAATGTAGTTGTTTGAATGCTATTTCTTTGCTCTCCTTGTTACTCGATCCACTTGGGAGGAGACTTGGAGGGTTCACCGACAAATTCGCGCTACTCAAATGCGCGCCGACAAAAACTGTGACATCAAAATCGTTTGCGCCATCAACAATCAACAATCAACAACTAGGAACGCCGAAAACAACCGTATACCATCCACCCAACCCTAAACCCTAACCCTAACCCTAAACCCTAATCGCGATTTTGACGTCGCGGTTTTGTCGGCATGCATTTGACTAGCGCGCATTTTTCGGGTCACGGACTTGGAGGCCGCCTTTGCAAACACTTTTATTTTTTCTGTAAACAAACCTTTTTGAACTGTGAACCAGACTTGTCTCTGTGTGGTGAGGATTTTAATAATTGTTGTTTTGTTTTTGTTTTTTTAATCTCACACGGACTATCTGAATTTGCAAACGGAAACGACCCGCTTACGTGACCTACGTCTGGATCATCACGATGTAGATTCCCATGTGCTTGAACCCGCGGATGTAGTAGATCATGTTTCAACCAGCCCCAAAAGCAAAGCGGAAGACCATGGGTACTATATAGCTCTCCATCTTTGCAAAGGAACATCCCGCACGAGGCCAAGATATCGAATGCCTGCCCCAAACTGGAATGGACAGAGAGAGGAGGTAAGAGGAGAAGCAGTGATGATTTGGGGGCAGGGGTGGGTTTATGCCGGGCCAGTTTGGTGCGTGCACAATTTGCAGTTGTGCCTGTTAATAGGTCCGGCGGTGTGCAGAACATTAAAAAAAAACATGCCGCAGAGACCGTGGAACCGGTTTGGGGGTATGGCCAGCCTGCCGTCTGTACCAGTTCAGCGACCCAGTCGCAATTTCCACAATCGGTTCGCCTGGACCGGTGCGAACCGGTAGCAAACCACCACACACCCCCGATTTGGTGTGTGTGCGTGTGTGTGTGTGTCAGTTTTTGGAACCTCTTCTGTAGGGGTGGCCTGCTTTCCAGGTCCACTGGTGGAACCTCTTTTAACCGGTTCAGTAGATTTCACGAACCGGTTCTACCGAACAGGTGCGAACCGGTAGGAACCCACCTCTGGTGTGTGTGTGTGTGTGTGTGTGTGTGTGTAATTGACAGTGGAAAAGATGCAGTTTAGGGCCAGGGGTGAGCTTCAAAAGTTCCAGCAAAGTATTCGCTTCCCGGTTGCTGGGTGGGCGTGGCCAGGGGGGCTGTGACCTACTCAGTCTCCTGCACCATGGTGGAGGGGGGGACTTTTTTGCCCTCCCAGGCTCTGGAAGCTTTTTCGAGCTCACGAGGGGACGAAAATCTGCTTCCCCCGGGCTCGGAGGACGGAAATGGGCCCATTTCTGGAATTCGGAACTTCCATGGGCCCATTTTTCGTCCTCCCCAGGCTCCAGAGACTTTTTTTCAAGCCTCGGGAAGGGCAAAAATGGCCTCCCCTGGGCTCCAGACTTCGCGAACCTCTGGTATGCCCATTTTCCGCCCTAACCCTTCTAGCTCTATATAGGTGGCTCCACCAGTGGAGGAAGAGGAAAGTGTCGACAGCCTCCTATCTGAAATGGTTTAGGCTAGGGTCTCCTGCTTGAGCAAGGGTTTGGACTAGAGACCTACAAGGCTCTTCCAACTAATAGCAATAGCAATAGCAATAGCAATAGCACTAGCAGTTAGACTTATATCCCGCTTCATAGGGCTTTCCAGCCCTCTCTAAGTGGTTTACAGAGTCAGCATATCGCCCCCAACCAACAATCGGGTCCTCATTTACCCACCTCGGAAGGATGGAAGGCTGAGTCAACCCTGAGCAGTGAGATTTGAAACCGCCGAACTGCAGCTAGCAGTCAGCTGAAGTGGCCTGCAGTACTGCACTGTAACCACTGCGCCACCTCGGCTCTCTAAAGTGGCAGGCTGGAACCAAGGTAGGCCTCAAGCCTGAACCAAATTAGGGTTTCATGATATTAGCTTTAACTGTTCATATAGAAATTGCCAAGCTTGCTTTTAGGATATAGTGTGGTTAGACATGGTTAGAAGGAAGTCTGCACATGAAATATGCTGAAGCGAAGCATCTATCTTAGCCTATTTGCTGGCTTGGCTGTTAATCTGTTTGGTAGACACATATTGTTCGTTCCTTCAAACTGTAAAAAGAATTTCCTGACTTTCACTCATTGTTCAGGCCATTCATTCTGAACCTGCGCAATAAACTTTCCTTCTCTGAAGAGCTGGCTTGCGTGTTCCGTCTTTTCTACAACACAGCCAGAGGTGAAATCCTCCAGGTTCGGCCCGGTTCAGCCAAACTGGCAGGGACGATTGGCATCCGTTCTCTAAACCAGTGGCAAAAAATCCACCCACCCAATCCCGAATGTTTCCCCCTCCATCACAGCAGAGCTGCTGCAGTCCTGTCCCTTTCAAGGTAGTCCCCGGGAGGAGTGGGGAGGGGGGAAACCATAAAGGGAGCGGTAGCTCTGCTGCTACACACATTTTTTTCCTACCGGGTTCAGTGGCGTGGCTTGGTGGTGGCGGTGGCATAATAACGAGTGGGCGATGACCATGAGTGACATCGAGTTGGCACACCCACTCAGTTCACAGGACCCCACCACCAGGCCACGCCCACAGAACCAGTAGTAAAAAAAAAATGAATTTCACCATGGCTTCCGAGCTCCATTCTGATGGATAGATTGATGGATTGGAGCCCTCCGTAAAAAATAGCAGCATGTACCCACGTACAGGAATATGCTGAACCAGCTGTCCTTTAGTAAACCTTTCAGAGACAATGGTCTCCTCCAGAAGTGAAGACCCTAAAGGGGAATAGAGAAGAATCAAAATCAGAACACTGTGCTCCCGCCGGTTGAGGTTTATTCGATTTATATGCCGCCCTTCTCCCAAGGACTCAGGGCGGCGTACAACATTAAAAGAAACACATACTACAAAAGTTAAAAATAAATTAAATAGGATATCCCCAAATCCAGTTAAAATTACAATGACACATTTTTAAAAAAGAATTCAAATTAAAATTAACAATAATCAATACTTTGATTTGTTTTGTTCAGGCCAGGCTGGCTTGCTGGAAAGCCAACTTTTTAGGGCGCGTCGGAAGGACCGGAGGTCGGGGATTATACGAAGCTCCGGGGGCAGCTCATTCCAGAGGGAAGGGCTCCCACAGAGAAGGCTCTCCCCCTGGGGGAGCTCTTGAATCTGCAAAGGAAGACGAGGTGGGAACTGGAGCCGAAGGAGATTGAGGAGGGGGTGGCTTCGTTGGCTTGGGTGGGAAAATGGGGCCAATCAGTAGTCTTGACTTACGATCACCACTGAGTCCCAAATTTCTGATGTTTAAGCGAGACATTTTCTTAAGTGAGTTTTGCCCCATTTTTACAGCATTTCTTGCCTCGGTTGTTAATCGAACCCCTGCAGTTCGTAAGTTAGTCCACTGGTTGTTAAGCGAATCTGGCTTTCCCCCGTTGACTTTGCTTGTCAGAAGGTCGCAAAAAGGGGATTACCTGACCACCACCACCCCCCGGGGACTCTGCAACCGTCGTAAACATGAGTCGCTTGCCAAGCGAGTGAATTTGGATCACATGACCCAGGGGACGCTGCAATGGCTGTCGCTGTGAAAATAAGTCACGTTGTTCAGAGCTGTTGCAACTTTGAACAATTGCTAAGTGGACTGTTGTAAATCGAGGACTGCCTGTAGTAAAAAAATGCATGTGTGGTCAGAGGAGCCGTAAACAAAAACCACGAGAAAATTCTGGTCGTCCCCAGAAAAATGATTTGCATTTTTTATATTGCACTAAATCAGGGGGTCCTCAAACTGCGGCCCCTGGGACGGATACGTGGAATGAACTGTTTGTGTTGCTGCAGAGATGTCTCCCCCCTTTTGGGTCTTTTTGTGGGGTCAGAGGGGGGGCAGAAATTCCGACTTGGGGTTCTGCTTCAGCCTCCTGGGGGGGGCTTTGGGAGAAGGCTGGAAGGGCGGGTGGGAAGAGCTGGAAGGCCTCGTTCCAGTGGGGCTGCATCATGGCCGGGAATTGGCTGACATCTCAGCCTGCTGAGCCTCCAGGCGCCGCACCTGGCCTTGCACTCCCAGCAGGTCTTCCCTCTGCTTGGAAAGCCCATGCCCCTAGTCCTCAGTGAGGTGCTTCTGCTGAGCCTCCTTCTTCGGTCAGATCCAGTTTGAACTGAGCTGTTGTGCCAACTCTTTCTCCTGGGGGCTGCTTAGCTCCAGCAACGGCTTCCTGTTGGGGCCCCAAGGAGCCCAGGCGGGCAGGGGAGGAGTGACGAGTAGAGGCTGGCAAGGCACCCCTCGACATGAATGGACATCGATTTGGCCACACCCACCCAGTCACATGACCACCTTGTCATGCCCACTGACGCGGGCCATTAGACATCCTACCTGATTAATGAAGAGATAAATGCCACCAATTAAAATGACCACAACTCCAAGAAGTCTTAATACTTCGGGAATTCATCGTTGTTGCAAAAAAGGCTGTAAAAGAGAGGAAGAGAGGCAGGCTCCTAAGCGGGGTGGGCTTCCACTGTCCCCAGAATCCCCCAGCCGCATGCTTTAAGAGGGGAAGACTTCCGCCCGAATTCCCCAGCCAGTCTGCTTTAAGAGGGTGGACTTCCGCCCCCCGAATCCCCAGCCAGCCATGATTTAAGAAGGGTGGACTTCACTCCCAGAATCCCCCAGCCAGCATGCTTTAAGGGGGAGACCTCAACTCCCAGAATTCCCCAACCAGAATAAGGAGTCAGTTTTTGTGACAATCAACTCTGCTGCATGATTTATATTCACTAGAGATCAGGCGACACAGCCAATTGTCTCACTGCTGATTGCTGAACTTTTTTTTTACTGTTTAAAGCATTTTTTTTTTACTACTGGTTCAATAGGTAGTTAAAAATGATTTAAACATTTTAAAAGCTCCGATGATCAGCGTTGTGACAGTCAGCTATGCCGCGTGATTATATTCGCTAGAAAGCAGAAAATACAGAATTTTAGCCTCCCGAACCACCACCACCACCCTCACCAAATGGCCCTGTAGAAGACTTTCAGAGAGCTCCTTGGGGCTACGGGGAAGGCAGAAATGAGTGAAAACGGGCCCTTTTTTGCTCAATCTCCACCCCCCCCCAGCCCCCAGGAGTACTCTATAAGCCTCCTAAAGGCTATCCATGCAATTTTTTGACAAAAAACAGGCCTGTTTTCTAAAAAAATGGACTGTTTGTGCTCGTTTTTTGGGGGAAGCACGCTGCAAGCTCCCTAAAGGGCTATTCATGCCTTTTTTGGGGGGGGCAAACAGGCCCGTTTGCACGAAAAATGTGCCGTTTTGGGGAAGTTTGCAAAGTGTCAAAACCTTTTTTTATTTAATTTGCCTCTTCAAAACCTTGGTGTGTTAGATACTCCCCCGTGCTGTCAGGCAGCAAGAGGTTTCCACCAAGGTCCTCTGTTCCAGCGGGAGCAGAGGGAATAATCTGATTGGCTGGGAGGTCTGACAGATCCCTTTGAAAGGGGATGCTGTCCGACCAGTTCCCCAGCAGCATGTTTACTTCGACCTGCGATAAAGAGCTGTTTGTTTACTAGCCTTTTGTGCCTCCTTTACCCGATCTAACATGGTGCATCTTCTACTCTGAAAAATACGGTACTTTTGCAGACTCAGGACAGGCTTCTTAGCGCATCCGCGCGTGAAGCAAACCGGTAGCAGACTTCAGAGCTGTAGGATGGTCCTTAGAACTGAGGTTACACGTGTAAGTACAAACTGCAGCAATCTGCAGAAATATTTGCCTGTCAGCTATTCTTTGCTTGCAATGTGTTTCCCAGGCATGAACAAGGACACGGAGTGATACAAAAATAATGAACCTGTAACATTTTACTGCTTGAATGAATAACCCTTGATTCATTCAGTTTGTAGAACATGCACATTCTCACGAACACCAATGATGTAATGACTAACCAATTATTGTGCCTTGGAGACTTGTTAACCAATAATGATATAACACGCAGAACGAAGAAGGAGCTGCAAACACTGTAAGAAGGATGTGTCATGATTAATAATTTTGCTGTTGATTCTGCTGTTGATTCTGCTATCCATGAACTGCTTTGCTCAATAAACATCTGCTGGTTCAGCTATCCGTGGGTGGATTACTTTCTTTCATCTTCAGCCTCGGGACCTTAAATGCTACACAGAGCATTTTTACCCCTGCTCCAAAGCCCCTGAAGCAGAGGTGGGATCCTACTGGTTCACACCAGTTCGGTAGAACCGGTTCGTCAAATCTACCGAACCGGTTAGAAGAGGTTCCACCAGTGGACCCGGAAAGCAGGCCACACCTACAGAAGAGGTTCCAAAAATTTTTGAAACCCACCACTCACACACACACACACACACACACACCACACACAGACTCACACAGAGAGAAAGAGAAAGAGAAAGAAAGAAAGAAAAAAGAAAAAAAGAAAAAGAAAAAGAAAGAAAAAGTGAGAGAGCGATGAAGAAAAAAGGAAAAAGGGACAGAGACACAAAAGGAAGGAGAGAGAGAGAGAGAGAGAGAGAGAGAGAAAACACAGGGCCGGCAAGCCACTCCCACAAAGGAGGCCACACCCACAGAGTAGGTTCGAAAAAATTTGAAACTCACCACTGCTACACACACACACACACACACCACCAAACACACACACACACAGAGTCCCTAGGGAGTGGTGGCATACACATCTTATTTAAGTTGCAAAGTTGCAAAGACAGAGAGAGAGAGAGAGAGAGAGAGAGAGAGAGAGAGACTGACACAGAGAGGGAGAGAAGAAAGAAAGAAGAAGAAAATAAATAAATGAAAGAAAAGAAAGAAAAAGAGTGAGAGAGAGATGAAAAAGAGGGAAGAGGGACCAAAACGGAATGGAAAGAGAGATAGAGTGAGAGAGAGAGAGAGAGAAAGAAAAAGAAAGAATAAGAAAGAAAGAAAGAGAGAAAGAAAAGAAAGAAAGAATAAAGAAAGAAAACACATGCCACAAGCCACTGCCCACCAGTTCACATGGCTGTCAAGCCACTCGCCCCACAAAGGGAGGCCACACCACAGAGTAGGTTCAAAAAATTTTGAAACCCAGCCACTAGCGGCCTGAAAGGCAGGACAAGAAACAATGTGATGGAACTAATCAAGGGAGAGGGGCAACCTTGAATTAAGGAGTGAATTCCAGAGCTTAAACCCGAAAATTAACGGCTGGAATGATTGCCCCTCAGAAGTGGTGGGTGCTCCTCATTTGCTGGAGGTTTCACGAAGAGGAATTAGGAACAACATTTGTGGTATGGTGCTTAGTAGAAGACCTCCAAGGGCCCCGTCCAACTCTGTCCTGTTCTTTATACAAAACCATCCATTATTTACCTCATGCTTTGGCGGGTGGTGATAAGCAGTGACTGTGAAGATCGTCATGAAAGTCCCATAGAGGAATAAGCTGAAGAAAAACCTTTTTCTAACGAAGGATTCCCACTTGTAACGAAACAGCATGTTCAGGGGTTCCAGGGCCACCATTTTGTGCCGATTCTGTGGACGGAGAGATCACGTCAGGGAATTGTGCAGCTGCTGGTGTCCAATGAAGTGAAGTCAGAGATGCTGACCAGAACTTGTCCTTTTATATCAACAAAATATACATTTACATCTACGTAGGTAGCAAAGTAGATAGTCAGGCAAACAGGAGAATCACGAGGTAAAATCACAGAGCAAACAGGGCCCATGGAAGAAAAAGGCAGGGAAAAAAGGGGAATTCTGGATTATTGCAATTCACTCTATATGGGGCTACCCCTGAAAAGCGTTTGGAGAATACAGCTAGTCCAGAATGCAGCCACGCGAGCGATATTGGGTGTACCGAGATACACCCATATTACACCTGTCCTCCGCGAGCTGCACTGGCTGCCAATTGGTCTCCGAACGCAATTCAAGGTGTTGGTCATTACCTTTAAAGCCCTACATGGCTCAGGACCAGCGTATTTGCGAGACAGCCTACTGCCACATACCTCCCAACGGCTGATAAGATCCCACAGGGTGGGCCTCCTTAGGATGCCGTCAGCCGGACAGTGTCGGCTGGCGGGGCCTCGGAGGAGAGCCTTCTCTGTGGCTGCTCCGACCCTGTGGAATCAGCTATCCCCAGAGGTCCGGGCCTCACCCACCCTCATGGCCTTCAGAAAAGCTGTTAAAACCTGGCTGTTCCAGCAGGCCTGGGGCTGTTGACCTTATTATGTAGGATCCAGCCCCGATCAGAACGTATGCGTGTTGGGGAATTTTTAAATTTTTTATTTTTATTTTGTTTTTCTTTTCTTGTTCTTTGTAAGCCTCCCGGAGTCCTCCGGGATTGGGCGGCCTATAAATCTAATAAATTGAATTGAATTGAATTGAATTCTCCCTCCACACCCACAGCATTGAAGCAGGAGAAAAAGAAGAGGAGGAGGAGAAAAAGGTGAAAGAAGAGCAGGGAGGAGGAGGAGGAGGAGGAGAAGGAGGAGGAGGAGGAGGAGGAGGAGGAGGAGGAGAAAAAGGAGGAGGAGGAAGAGAAAGAGGAGCAGAAGGAAGAGGAGAAGAAGGAAGAGGAGAAGAAGGAGGAGAAGGAGAGAGAGAAGATGGAAGGAGGAAGAGGGGGAAAAAGAGGAGGAAGAGAAAGAATAGAATAGAATAACAGAGTTGGAAGGGACCCTGGAGGTCTTCTAGTCCAACCCCCTGCCAAGGCAGGAAACCCTACACCTCTTCAGACAAATAGTTATCCAAACATCTTCTTAAACAATTCCAGTGTTGGAACATTCACAACTTCTGGAGAAGAGGTGGTATTCTGCTGATTTGGACCAGCTAAATGTTGTTTTTGCGGGCCTCATACATTTGAAGGGACCAGTACTAAGAAATGTAAAAGGGCTTAGAATTATAAGAAGGAAAGGCAGGAAATGTTAACAGCTTTGCTGTAACCACAAGAGTTAGAAATACACCTGTTTATTTCGGTTTACGCTTATGAGAAAATGCAGGAACTTTGGGTTAAGCAAAATTGGACAGAATAGAATGGAGTGGAGTAGAGTAGAGTAGAAGAGAAGAGAAGAGTTGGAAGGGACCCTAGAGGTCTTCTAGTCCAACCCCCTGCTTAGGCAGGAATCCCTATACCACTTCAGACAAATGGTTGTTCAACATTTTCTTAAAAACTTCCAGTGTTGGAGAATTCACAACTTCTGGAGGCAACTTCTGTTCCACTGATTCATTGTTCTAACTGTCAGGAAATTTCTCCTCAGTTCTAGGTGGCTTCTCTCCTTGATTAGTTTCCACCCTTTGCTTCTTGTCCTGCCCTCATGTGCCTTGTAGAATAGCTTGACTCCCTCTTCTTTGTGGCAACCCCTGAGATATTGGAAGACTCCCATCATGTCTCCCCTAGTCCTTCTTTTAATAAAACTAGACATACACAGTTCCTGAAACCGTTCCTCATATGTTTTAGCCTCCATTCCCCTAAACATCTTTGTTAGTCTTCTCACTTGAGAAAGAGAAGGAAGAGCAGAAGGAAGAGAAGGAGAAGAAAAAGGAGGAAGAAAAGAAAGAGGAGGAGGAAAAGAAAGAGGAAGAGGAGGAGGAGGAGGAGGAGGAGAAGGAGGAGGAGATGCTGAATGAAGGAATCACAAGGCAGAGAAGATCTGAGAAGGACCATCCTTGACTGGATCCACTCACTGGAATGTTGCTGTTGTAGGCCAGGATCTCCAGCACTGAGTTCTCATCTTCGCTGTCGATGGAGGTCAAATCGTAGAGGGACATTTGGATGGGACCATAGCGCCACTCGGTGAACTTGCGTGAAAGATGCTGGAACTTGGGGTCCTTCATTTCTCGCTGGAATATGTGCTTAAGGATCTGGAAAGACCAAAACGGTTAAATTGGCAACAGGAGTGTCTCTACAATTGACTACAATTGGTCCAGAATGCAGCCGCGCAAGTGATATTGGGTATACCAAGATACACCCATGTTACACCTATCCTCCGCGAGCTGCACTGGCTTCCTATCGGTCTCCGAACGCGCTTCAAGGTGCTGGTTATTACCTTTAAAGCCCTACATGGCCTAGGACCCGGATATCTGTGAGACCGTCTTCTGCCACATATCTCCCAACAGCCGATAAAATCACACAGGATGGGCCTTCTCCGGGTGCCGTCAACCAGACAACATCGTCTGGCGGCTCCTTGGGGGAGGGCCTTCTCTGTAGCTGCTCCGACCCTATGGAACGATCTACCCCCAGAGATCCGGACCCTTCCCACTCTCTTGGCCTTCCGAAAGGCTACTAAAATCTGGCTATTCTGGCAGGCCTGGATGAGGTCCAGCCCCGCCTAAATTGAGTGCATGAAGTGTTTTTTTAATCTGCTTTTCTTTTCTCTATTTTTTAATTTTTATCCTTTCAGAGATGTATTTCTGTAAGCCGCCGGGAGTCCTTCGAGATTGGGCGGCATATAAATTTATTAAATTTGAATTTTGAAGTTTCTCTAGGGGGTAGGTCAGAAAAGCCAAGGTGTTCTCCTTGTCCATCCATCATCTGGACATTTTTGACCTTCTGGAGGTCACGTCTGATAACTAAGCTACACAATCAAGAAAACTTCCCCACAGAGGAATTGTGGGAGGGAGGGGATTATACATTGACAATGTCGGCAGTATATAGAGAAAACGTATATAAAATGTTTTGTAGATGGCATCTACCACCAGCAAGACTAGCAGAAATGTTTCCCAACAGATCACCAGAACGCTGGAAATGCAAACAGATACAGGGAACATACTATCACATGTGGTGGACCCGTCCCTCAGCAAAAAAATATTAGATAAGGATTAAAAAATGGTTAGAGGAAATGGTAAAACAGCAAATAGAGTTAAAACTATTATTCATAGTTCATATGAATAATATAGGCATATTATCAGGGAAATATAAGGGAAAAAATTCCAATATTTAATGTTACATGTAATAACGGCGGCTAGAATAATATATGCTCAAAACTGGAAAAATGGAAATTTGCCCTCTGAGGAAATGGTAATAAAGAAAATATTAGACTGCTCTGAGATGGATAGGTTAACAATGGAAATCAAAGACAAAGGAAAAACAGAATACTACTTAATTTGGGATGTATGGTATAATTGGCTAGATAGTAGATGCAAAGATTAGAAAACAAATAGCGAAAGACGATTAATGAACTAGAAATTAGAAATAAGTGTAAATAGAATGAAAGATGAAGAATATTTATCTTGCAACATGTTAAAAACAAGAAAAAAAAGTTAAGGAAACAATTGATCCATTGCTCCATTGCTGGGAGAAAGTGGCAAGAAGGTGACAAGCAACAGGGAGAAAGCAGAACTATTTAACTCATTTTTTGCATCTGTCTTTACACAAAGGGATAAAACAGTCCAACCTATCAAAACAGCGCCACAAAAATCAGATTAGGAACACAAATTGAAATTGGGAAGAAAATGATAAGTGAGCACCTGTCTACCCTAGATGAGTTCAAATCACCAGGACCGGATGTATTACACCCCAGGGTTCTGAAGGAACTGGCAGACGAGATCTCAGAACCACTGAACTATATCTTTCAGAGATCCTGGAGCACCAGGGAACTGCCAGAGGACTGGAAAAGAGCTGATGTGGTTCCCATCTTCAAAAAAGGGGGGAAAAAACAGATCCAGGAAACTACAGACCTATCAGCCTGACCTCAATACCAGGAAAGATTCTGGAAAAGATAATCAAGCAATGAATTAGCTGAACACCTAGAAGCAAACAAAGTAATAGCCAAAAGCCAACATGGGTTTGTCAAAAACAGATCATGGCAGACTATTCTTATTGCATTCTTTGATAATGTGACAAAATTAGTGGACCAGAGGAATGCCGTCGATATAATTTACTTGGACTTCAGTAAGGCATTTGATAAGGTAGACCATAACCTACTACTAGATAAAGTAGAAGAATGTGGGTTACACAGCATCACCACCAGATGGATTCGTAACTGGCTGACCAACCGCACTCAACGTGTAGCCCTCAATGGAAGTGCATCTACATGGAGGGAAGTATGCAGTGGGGGACCCCAAGGCTCTGTTTTGGGTCCAGTATTCTTCAACATCTTCATCAATGATTTGGATGTGGGGATAAATGGGTAACTCATCAAATTGGCAGATGACACCAAGCTGGCAGGAATAGCTAACACTCCAGAAGACAGGCTCAAGATACAGAAGGATCTTGAAAAACTTGAACATTGGGCACTATCTAATAAAATGAAATTCAGTGGTAAAAAGAGTCAGGTTCTACATTTAGGCAAGAAAAATGAAATACATAGGTACAGTATAGGTGGTACCTTGCTCAACAGTAGTAACTGTGAAAGGGATCTTGGAGTCCTAGTGGACAACCATTTAAATAGGAGCCAGCCATGTGCAGCAGCTGCCAAAAAAGCCAACACAGTTCTAGGCTGCATAAACAAAGGGATAGAATCAAGATCACGTGAAGGGTTAATACCACTTTATAAGGCCTTGGTAAGGCCACACTTGGAATATCTGCATCCAGTTTTGGTCGCCACGATGTAGAAAAGATGCGGAGACTCTAGAAAAAGTGCAGAGAAGAGCAAGAAAGAGGATGAGGGGACTGGAGGCTAAAACATATGAAGAACAGTTGCAGGAACTGGGTATGTCTAGTTTAATGAAAAGAAGGACTAGGGAGACAGGATAGCAGTCTTCCAATATCTCAGGAGTTGCCCCAAAGAAGAGGGAGTCAAACTATTCTCCAAGGCACCCGAGGGCAGAACAAGAAGCAATGGATGGAAACTTATCACGGAGAGAAGCAACTTAGAACTGAGGAGAAATTAATCAGTGGAACAGAAGTTGTGAATGCCCCAACACTGGAAGTCTTTAAGAAGATGTTGGATAGCCATTTGTCTGAAACGGTATAGGGTTTCCTGCCTAGCTGATTTGGACATTTTGGACGGAAAAAACCAGGAAACTAATAACAATGCACTACAGTTTGCATCCACGTGGTGATACTGATAGACTGTACCTGCCCCGAAATCAGGTGGTGGAGGATTATTACAAGTGAAGCAAACAGTTGAAGAAGAAAAACATGCACTGGCTGATTATTTAAAAGAAAGTCAAGAATATCTATTAATCGAAGTAAAGAACAAAAATCTACTGAAGGTCCAACAGATGAAACAAGAATACAGAAATGATGTGATAAAATCAAGAATGGAGAGTTGGCAGAACAAAGCATTGCATGGCCAATTTCTGGAAAAAATAAAAAAGTGGACAGTGAAAAAACTTGGTTATGGTTAACAACAGGTACATTAAGAAAGAAACAGAGTCACTAATCCTGGCTGCGCAAGAACAAGCTATCCGCACAAATGCCATTAAGGCCAAAATTGAAAATCCTCTGATGATGCCAAATGCAGACTTTGCAAAGAAGCTGATGAAACTGTTGATCACATACTCAGCTGCTGTAAAAAAAATCGCGCAGACTGATTATAAATTGCCTCACAATTCAGTAGCAGAAATGACCCATTGGAATTTGTGCAAAAATTATAATATTAAAACAGCAACAAACTGGTGGGGACATCAGCCTGAAAAAGTCACCGAAAATTAGACGGTCAAGATCTTTTGGGATTTTTGCATACAAACGGACAAATACTGGCGCATAATGCACCAGACATCACACTGGTTGAGAAAAAGGTTACAATCATAGACATCGCAATACCAGGTGATAGCGGGGTCGATGAGAAGGAATTTGAAAAAAAATGCAAAATACCAGGACTTAAAATCGAAATTCAACGACTATGGCTCAAACCAGCAGTGGTAATTCCAGTGGTAATCGGCACGCTGGGTGCTATTCCAAAAGCACTGGAATACATTTGAAACAGTTAAAAATTGACAAAATTACCATCAGTCAAATGCAAAAAGCCGCACTGCTTGGATCTGCACGCATATTACGGAAATAGGTTACAACGTCCTAGGCCCCTGGGTGGGGCCTGACTAGTAACCAATGCCAAATCCGGCGAAACAACTGGCCGCTGTGATACAATTGTATAATAATATAATAACAACAACAAGAACAACAACAACAACAACTCCGCCATTGCCAGTCCCAAGCCCGGATGAGAAAGGAGGAGGGTTGGGGTCAGGTTGGCAACTGGCCCCATAAAAAACCCGCCAACCCATACAATATGATGAAAGAAACGAATAAAATTTTTATACCGCATCGGTCGTCGCGCGGGTTAACAAGGGCCGCGGCGGATAGTTGGGGTCCCTGGACATCCATCGACAAGTGGGCTACAAGTGGACCAGCCAATAAAACGACAAAAATATAGTGCAGATGAAAACCGTGCCATAATGGCCTGTTACTACAACTCAGAGCCAGAAAAAAGAGGTTATTTAAAGCGAATGTATGAATTATGGAAACAACAATATCCAGATTCAAATGTTAGTGAACAACGACTAGCAGATCAAAGGCGATTTATTATACGGAATAATAGATTTTTTAAATAGATTTTAATAGATTTTAATAAGACTTATAGGCCGCCCTTCTCCCTGAGGGGACTCAGGGCGGCTTACAATCACAAAGGGAAGGGTGTGCAATAACAAGACAAACAATAAGTGACCAATAATAAAATAGTAACCACAACATACATTCAACAATCAACTTCGGGGCGGGGTAATTTAAAAACCTATCCCCAGGCCTGCTGGAGAGCCAGGTCTTGAGGGCTGTGCAGAAGGTCTGGATGGTGGTGAGGGTACGAATCTCAACGGGGAGATCGTTCCACAGTGGTCGGAGCTACAAACAGAAAAGGCTCTCCTCCGTGTAGTCGCCAGTCGGCATTGACTGGCGGATGGAATCCGGAGGAGGCCCAGCCTGTGTGATCTGATCGGTCGGAGGGAGGTAATCGGCAGAAGGCGGTCTCTCAAGTATCCAGAATCCACTACCATGGAGTGCTTTAAGGTGGTCATCAGTACCCTGAAGCGCATCCGGAGACTAACAGGTAGCCAGTGCAGCTCGCGGAGGATGGGTGTAATGTGGGCGAACCGTGGTGCGCCCACTATCACTCGCGCGGCCGCATTCTGGACTAACTGCAGTCGCCGGGTGCTCTTCAAGGGCAACCCCATGTAGAGCCCATTGCAGTATTCCAGCCTAAAGATCACAAGGGCTCGAGTGACTGTGCGAGAGTCTCCCGGTTCAGGTAGGGCCGTAACTGGCGGACCAGGCGAACCTGGGCAAATGCCCCCCTGGTCACAGCCGACACTGATGGTCGAGAGTCAGCTGTGGATCCAGGAGGACTCCTAAGTACGGACCCTATCTGAGGGGTATAAAATTTGACCCCCCAGCCTGAGTGTTGGGATGTCGACCAATTATTGGGAGGAAAGCACAACAGCCACTCGGTCTGTCCAGGTTTGAGTACAGTTTGTTAGCGCTCATCCAGCTCTTAACGGCCTCAAGACCCCGGCTCATCACGTCCACCGCTTCATTGAGTTGGCACGGGGCGGACAGATACAATTGTGTATCGTCCGCGTATTGGTGGTATTTTATCCCGTGCCTCCGAATGATCTCGCCCAGTGGTTTCATGTATATGTTAAATAGTAGGGGGGATAAGAGCCGAACCCTGTGGCACCCCATATGTTAGGGGCCTCAGGGACGATCTCTGCCCCCCGACCAACCACCGACTGCGACCTGTCCGAGAGGTAAGAGGAGAACCACTGCAAAACAGTGCCTCCCACCCCCACCTCCTGCAGTCGTCGCAGAAGGATACCATGGTCGATGGTATCGAAAGCCGCTGAGAGGTCAAGGAGAACCAGGATGGACGCATGGCCTCCATCTCTGGCCCTCCAGAGATCATCCGGTCAATGCGACCAAAGCGGTTTCTGTGCTGTAACCAGGTCTGAAGCCGGACTGGAAGGGGTCAAGATAACTAGCTTCCTCCAAGGCCCGTTGAAGCTGGAAGGCCACCACCTTCTCAACAACCTTCCCGATAAAGGGAAGGTTGGAGGACAGGACGATAGTTGTTTAAAATGGCTGGATCCAAGGATGGTTTCTTCAGGAGGGGTCTCACCACCGCCGTTTTAAGTACGGCGGGGAAGTGCCCCTCCCGAAGGGAGGCGGTCACAACCGCCTGGATCCAGCCATGTGTCACCTCCCTGCTGTTGGCAACCAGCCAGGAGGGACACGGGTCCAGAATACAGGTGGAGGCGCTTACAGCTCGAATGGCCTTGTCCACATCCCCAGAGGCAACATCCTGGAACTCAACCCAGAGATGGTTTGCCAAGTAATCCCCCTGTGTCTCGGCTGAATCTACTGCGGTGGAGTCCAAGTCCGACCGAAACCGAGCAACTTTGTCCGCCAAGAATTGGGCATAGTCCTCAGCCCTACCCTGCAAGGTGTCTCCCACATCCCTCTTATTAAGGAGGGGAGCGGGTGATCCTAACAGGGCGGCTGGGCGTGACTCGGCGGGACGCAACCAAGGCGGAGATATGCGTTCTTTTGGCAACTCTCCAGTGCCCGGATGTAATCCTTGGTGCAGGTGGTCAGGAGTGCTCGGTTCGCCTCGGACTTATCAGACCTCCACCAGGTGCTCTAGGCGTCTCCTCCGGCGCTTCTTCTCCCGGAGTTCCTCGGTGAACCAAGGAGGTCTCCGGGATCCACTGACCCGGAGGGGCCGTAGTGGCGCAATCCGGTCAAGAGACTCCGATGCCGCCGAATGCCAGGCGGCAACCAGAGCCTCTGCCGAACTGTGGCGGAGAGCGTCAGGAATTACCCCAAGCTACGTCTGGAACCTCAAAGGGTCCTAAGTCGCCTGGGGCGGAACCACCTGGTCGGTTCCTCCTCCCTACGGTGGGGGTTTGGCCTCCGGAAGTCAAGCCTCAGTAGGCAGTGGTCTGACCACGACAGGGGTATGATCTCATTACCCCTCAGACCAAGATCACACATACACTGCTCCGAGAGGAATACGAGGTCGAGCATTGGACCCGCTGTATGGGTTGGGCCCCGAATTACCTGGTTCAAGCCCATGGCTGTCATGGAAGCCATGAACTACTTGCGCCCCGTCAGAGCGTTCACCGAGCTGATGGCAAGTTAAAGTCCCCCAGAATCAATAAGCCTGGGGAACTCAACTGCCAGCTTGGCTACTGACTCAAGGAGCGAGGGGAGGGATGTTGCAACGCAGTTGGGAGGCAGGTACGTTAGCAGCAAACCCCACTTGACCCTTGAGGTCCAACTTTAGCAGCAGGGACTCACACCCGACAAGCTCCGGAGCAGGACCCTACGAGGGTAACAAAGACTCCCGGATAACAATAGCCACACCGCCACCCCTTCCCTGGGCTCTCGGCTGATGAAGCACCTGAAAACCCTCTGGGCACCTCTCTACAAGGGGGACTCCTCCTTCTGTGCCCAGCCAGGTTTCAGTAATACATGCCAGGTCTGCCCTCTCGTCAACAATTAAGTCCCGGACGAGAGGAGCCTTCTGAATAACAGACCTGGCATTTAGCAGCAGCAGCCTGAGACCCGGGTCCTGGCTACTCGCGCCATCTGGTCTTGGAGTGGGACTCATAGGGCCGGAAGGAGGGATCTCTGTAATGTAGCGAACCCTCCTTCCCCGGTAATGGCTAGCCCTAAAGTCCCCGCCATATCTGCCCCTCCCTGTCATGACCGCAATGCTCCGACCCACTCCCGTGGCCATGGTCCCCCCAACCACCCGGTCCCCCCCGCATTCCCCAGCAGGTCCTCCGAATCAGACATGCTCAGACACTCACACAACCAGCCCCCACATAATTATTAAAAAACACAAATACAGCAGTAACAACAATAAAAGTGGGTCACACACACACTCACATACAATCCCATATACTCAGCATACCTGTTTAAAAATTAGAGAAAGAAGAAAAGAGGGGAAAGGGAAGAAAAGGGGATTTGTTAAGAAGGGGAAAGAGAGAAAAAAGTTATAAAAATGCGCAAAAGTTCTATTAAAGTTGCGAGTTCCGGGGGAGGCCAAATAGTTCTCCACAGATGGCTTCACAGTCAGCAAGAATGATGTTAGAACCAGGACAATAATGATGTTGAAAACGAAGGCTAAGCCACGGGGCAAAGCAGGGAGGAGGGGAGGGCGTCTGTGAGAGTTGTGATGATGGCAGTCACAGTCAATCCCATAATTTGGGCAGCCTCTACAGGCACCCAACCCCAATCCACGTCCTCTAAAGTAATGGCGGTTTGTTTGTCCGTTTGGGGAAGAAACCGGAAGCCCAGCCAGCTGGGTAATGTTAGTTAAAAAATGCTGCGGGGGTTCAATGAGGACGCCCAGTGCCGCCATCATCTGTCCACCCCCAGTCTCAATAGTAGCCCAGCCCAAGGGTCTTCTTCTGGGGGTAAAACCACCCCAGGGAGTTTCCCCCAATCTCACCGTCAGAGGCAGGCGAAGCGAAAAGATGAACCAGGCACTAGAATGGCCAAGGAACGCTGCTGCTGTTCTCCAAGTAAAGCTCTGCCTTCTCGGTGTCTATAAAGTTGTCTCCGGAGTCTCCGAAACTACTGGGACTACTGGGATCGTCACGGTCTGCTAAAGTGTTTAGTGAAGTTGAACATGAGGAGATTCAGGCAAATTGCAAAACCAAAAAAACAATATCATAAGCGGAAATAACTGATATTCACGACACAACTAAAGGACATTATAGTAGAACTCCCAGAAGAAGCTCTCGGGGAGGAAATAACGCCACCACCACTAGATCCAGTTATCACTGAACCAACTGATGAACTAACTCAAAAACAAAAAGAATTGAAGGATAAGATCATGGAGCATTTTCTGCTTAATGATGAAAGGCAACGTTTACCATCACTAAAAACTGTGCCTAAGAAAATTTTGGCCCCTATCATGAAAATGGTTAATGCAGTGTTCCAACAATTGAATCGGGATCCATCTTGGAAACGAACAAGTTAATGTACAGTGCAGCTGTAATAGTCACTAATGAACTAGGCATTAAAATCAAAGTACCGGGTATTTATAACAGGACTTCCGGTCTGGCGTCACGCTGGAACGGGCTGCTGACAGACTCTCTGTTCGGTTCGCCCGGTCCTTTCCACGAGCGTGGCCGTAATAGGCAAGGTCCCTTCGAGGTGCGAGGACCTTTGGAGAGGGGAAACCTCTGTGCAGTGGAGGGTGAAAGGCGATCTCCTCCCACGAAGCAAGAGGCTCCCTCAGAGTTCGTGCAAAGAGGTCGGCTGATTAATGGCCGACCAGAAGGCGTGACTGCCAGCCACTAATAAGGAAGGGAGAGAGACAGCTGCAGGGAATATATAGCGGACCAATGACGGTAATCACAAGATCTGACTTAAAAGCCTAACCTAAAAGATAAACAACTTTACTGCAATAAATACAGATACGTGTGTGGGCGCATGTATCTGCAGCGGCTATTAAATACAACAGTGAACTTTTGTGAAAGCTGATTGACGTTGTGAATAGAAGAAGACAGGCTTTGGACTAGTTAAATTTGAGGATTAACAGAGGACGAGACTAGAAGAAGAAGCTGGATTTGCCTGCCTGGGAAAAGGAAAGAAGTTAATCACAAGGGTTTGAAGTACCCGGTGGTCATATTACAGCCAGAGACAGCAGAAGGGAAAACACTACACTGACAACAGGAAGAGATTGATGGGTGAGTTCTAAATACTTTCTGGCCTCTCCTGCACCCTGTCGTATCACGCTGACACGTTTCTCTTCCTGACTCTCCCAGATACTATAGAATTAACTGAGCCTATATTTCACAGCCCTGCTCCAGCTTAATTACCCTGTATGTACCCGGGCTCTGTATAACTACTTAAGCAGCACTCAGAAGGTACTAGACTTACACCTTATAGGGGAAGAGCTGAATTAAAGCAAATGGCAACGAAAACAGTAACCTTAATTAAAGGGAGTAAAAAGCAAACTCCCCTATCTACCCCTGTGAGGGAAAAGTCCCCTGAGGGCAGGCAAACGGGAGATAAGGCAGCCCCAACCCTGCAAGACCAGGAAGTAACAATGGACTCCCTACAAGAGACAATATTGAAGATGGGGGAAAGTGTCGCCAAAGGCCTGGAGGGAGTAAAGAATGAAATGCGTGAAGTAAGAAACAATATGGGAAAAATTGAGGAACGTATAGGAGTAATACAAACAGCGCTGCTGAAAAATGAGCAGGAAATTCAAATGTTAAGGGGAGAACGGAAATAGCGGAAAAAAGGATAGACAAAGTGGAGGACAATCTGGAATCTATAAACTCAAGCCTGGAGGAGGCCATCCTCCAGCTAGAATTAGAGCGATCAGCATATTATTTAAGACTACAAAACGTGGAGGAAGCAAAAGATGAAAACCTCCGGGAGCTGATTGGAGAAATCCTGGGATTAGTCCTCGGCAGGCCGAAAAAAGAGGTTATTAATGATCTGGACGAAGCCTATAGAGTCAATACAGGCTTCGCGAGACGCCACCGGCTTCCGAGGGAGATCCATGTGAGGGTGTTGAGAAGACAGCTGAGAGAGGACATTCTAAGTACAATAAGAGGGGGACTCTCTAACATACAAAGGTAAAGAAATTCTCATCTTAAAACAGACTCCACGGAGAGTCAGAGAGAAGAGAAGGAAATACAACTTCCTCTCCACACGTTTAAACAGAGACAGAATTCAGTTCAGATGGCTCCTTCCGAAGGAATGTTGATAACATGGAGGGAAAAGAAATACCGAATAGATACCTTGGCGAAAGCTCAAGAATTCCAGGAACTTTACTAGCAGACGATGAGAGATTTAATAAAGAAGGACTTTTAAGACAGGGGGACACTATAATTGAAACTCAACCAGAGGGGCGGGGGCCAGGAGAGGCCAGAGAACGAGAGAGATATGGCAGAGAAGATTCGAGAGCAAGGTCACCCATCGAGACTCGATCCAAAGGTGCCCTCAAAGCGAATAACGTGTAAGGGAATTGAAGAATGGGAAACGAATGTACTATCAGCTAATGTAAATGGTCTTAACATAACTTCCAAAAGAAAACGAGTACTGTTGGATCTAGTGAAACAAAAGTTAGATGTAATCTGTCTTCAGGAAACCCACATTAAAGAAAAATACAATAACCTGTTGGTCTGTCCAAAACTAGGTAAAACATTCTGCTCGTCAGCACAAACCAGAAAAAGAGGAATTGTGATGTATATAAAAGAATGGTTGAACCCCAAATTAATATATGCAGACAAAGATGGTATGGTATTAATGGTGGAGATAATTAATGGTGGGGAAAAAATTTACTAGTTGGAATCTATGCCCCAAATCAAAAACAAGAGAGATTTTATATTAATCTATATAAGAGGATAAATGAAATAGAGTGGCAAAATATATGTATTCTAGGGGATTTCAAACGCTATAGCAGATGGTAAGATGGACTAACAGGGTACCCACAAGAAAAGCACAAGAAGGAAACTACCGTCTGCCTATGTAAATATGGTGAAGGATTAGATCTTTATGATGTCTGGCGAGCAATGAATGACAAGATGCAACAGTACACGTTTTAACTCCCATCCACATAATTCATGGTCCCGTATCGACATGGTTTGGTCAAACTCGGAGCTACTCATGGATACTGTAAATATTGAAATAATAACCAACAAGTGGGCGATCATCACCCAGTCTTATGGCAATGGAAAGGGAAGACAAGGATAAAAGCTAGGTGGACATTAAACCAGAACATACTACAAGAGAAACAATTTGTACAACAAATAGAAAAGGAACTGGGCTACTTCTTTAAAGAAAACGATAAAGAGCAGACCTCAATACAAAATGTTTGGGACACGATGAAGGCAGTTGTGAGGGGAATTTCCATAGCCTATATAATAAGAAGAAACAAAATGCACAGGGAAAAACTTAATACACTGAACAAAGAACTAAGAGAGACGGAACTGCTGACCCAGAAAGAGCCAGAAAATAGTAGACACAGGGAAAAGGAGAGTTAATTAAACACCAAATAAATTTGATCTCCCAAGAGGAAATAGCACAAAACATTAAGAAAATGAAGCAGAGGCTTCGGGGGGAGGAGCTGCCGCCGTCGGGAGCTCAACAAAGCTCCTGCCAGACTCTGGTTCGTATATCTTATAAGATCTATAGATATCTCCCCTTTCTGGCAGAAAGGGGCAGGGAGAAGGTCAGTCGTTAGGATCTCTTTGTAATTCATAGCTTTTCTTTTTGCTGTGAATGGAGAAGAGGTTCAACATTAGCTGAGCCTTTACTCCGGCCAGTTTTCCGCGCTGCCTTTTTGCAGCCTAGGCAGATTGCCTCCCCCCCCAGGACAAAGCCAAGCTATTTAAAGTCAATCCGGGCGGGGACCATTCCCGAGGAATTTCTTCCATTACTATTTAAAATACCAGCTTCAATTTCGCAAAAGGCTCCCTTTCTTTTTTAGCTGCGTCACAAGATGGCGATCTCGTAGCTTTTGTGTTTGATGTGACGTACTTAGTTAACCCTACCCTCCTGAAGGCTTCTCCGTACTAATTGCTAAAAGATTAACTGAGGGGAGCAGAGACTTTGATTTTTGGCTCGCTTGATTGCTTGTCTTTTATTTTTATTCTGGAATGGCTCCCAAATCTAAACAGAAGCGCTTCCTTAATAACATATCTCCAAAACTGCTATGAAGTCGCTACCCTTGTCTCCTACACCCTCCACGGGAGATTTGCTAACACAAGAATTTCTTCTCAAAACGCTTAATGATTTCAGACAGGAGATTAATCAACTGATATCGGATTTATGTGATCAATTTGATGCTAAAATTGCTCAGGCAAAGCAGGATATGATCGGAGTAATGACAGTCATGACAGATTATATTGCTGAAACGGAGGACAAATTGGAACTTTTGGAAGAAACTAACCTTAATCTGATACCAAAAATTCAAACGTTGCAACAGGAAATTGAAACTGCTCAAAAAGAACTTGTCATGATAAATTATGATAAGACTGCCTTTGCTATAAGAGTTAGAGGACTGCGTGAAAACCAACAGGAGAATTTGAAACAGACCTTCTTTGAGGCTTTCAGCCGCTTGGTGGAAGTCCGGGACTTAACTTTGATTGGCAGATTCAAAGAATTTACCGCCAGAATTCCTGGGTAGCAAAACAGCGACCGCTTCCGAGGGACATAATAATATACTTTACTACAAGGGAATCTAGAAATGAGATAATACAGAGGCTTTACGGAAAGAGGTTGAGAATTGATGGGGAGGACTTGATTGTTTTTAAAGAGATACCATTTCAAATATTAAGAACAAGGAGACAGTACGCTTTCTTAACCGAAGAACTCAGAAACTCTCAGATTCCATACAAATGGGAAGTCCCAGCTGGTATTACAGTTACATTTGGCAACCAAAAACACCGCATTAATTCTGTCTGTGAAGCCCAAAAATTTTACTACGAGACCTTGAAGGCGGGACTTCCTGATCCATCCGGACCTGGAGAGAGACAAGGAGAAGGAGAAGACAAACAGCGAGACACGTGGCTACAAGGCGGAGGGTGCTGCTTTCTCTTCCGGAAGGGCAGAAGACTAAAGAATAAAGACTAAGCGATGTTTTAAAGCTTTATGATTTCCGTCTGGGATAAAATGGAAAAGTGGCATATTGATGATGAGACATGGAGACTGAAAGAAGCGTTGCTGATTGTGGACATATATTGTACATAAGTTTTGTCTGAACTCTAACTCAAATTGCGCATGAACTATTTTCTTAGGCGAGGAGAGCGGAAATTGTGATTTTTTTTGAGTTGTGGTTTGGGACGAACGGAGTTGGGAGGTGTGTGGGAGAGGGAGGGGTAGCGAAAGCTTAACTAGATTACCTGGGGCTAGAACGCAAGCTGATGTTTGTTTGAGTTGCTATCTCAATATAAGGTTAAGAAAGATTGGTCGGAGAACCTTCAGGAAAGTGGAGTAAACATGGGAGGAGCAATGAATGTGGATAAAATATATATGTGGATATGGATAAAGGCAGGGTGGAAGGTAAAAAATTTATATGTGGAGGTGGGAAAGGATAGAAAGGGAGGTGTTGGAAATGAAAATGAAAGAAGTATTTGAGCTTAATGGTGTTATAGAAAGGTTTGGATATTTGGATAAAAAAAAGATAAATTAAAGGTCTGAATAGATAGACAAAGCAATGAGACTTTTAGTTGGGGAATCCTAATTGATCAACTTACCTGGCTCTAATATAGTTTGAAAACCCTGCAAGTAGCAAAATAACCGAAATTTGGAATGAACTACATTGTTTAAGATTTACAGATAATGGAAGCTGTGTTAACGTAGTGGGTTTATTGACCCTTTTTGTTTCTTTCTTCTTTTTGTGTGTGAGTGTGTGTTTTTTTTTTTTTTTTAATTTCTTATTTTCTACTATTTTTCCTTTTTCTTTTTGGCTTTACTTTATTTTATTTTTTTAATTTTAAAGTTAGCTGGCCTTATTATACTCAAATGCTTGTTAAAGAATTATGCCGGGTATGGGACCTGCGAAGCCGTAAGGGGGTTAGGGAGGGGGGATTATAGGGGGGAGGGGGGAGGGTGGAATTACAGTTTCAATCTTTAGAACAATAAGAATTCACTTGTATACTGCGGCTCGTTTTTCTTTTTTTTTTCTTTTTTTCTTTTTCTACTTTTATTTTAAAAACAAACTGAATTGTATAGATACACCAAAGTGAGGAGAAGAGGGAAAGAGAAGGGAGAAGTAAAGAGGGAGTGAGAGGGAATGTAAGGAGGGTGAGATGGAGGGAGGGGGAGATGTCTGAGGGGGTAGGGAAGTAGAAGAGGGGAATGCTGGAGGGGTGAAAGGAAAGTTGGAGGGGGAGAAGAGAGGGTGTATGGGGGAATGAAGTGTTATGTTGGGTTTTTTTTTTTTCCTTGTTTTTTTTTTATGCACAGTATATAAGTGATTGTATAAAATGAAAATGAAAATGAAATAAAATGTATTACAAAAAAAAAAAAAAAAGTCACCGAAAGAAAATGAAGCAGAATTATTTTGAACATGCAAATAAAACTGGGAGATGGTTGGCCCACAAAATAAGAAAGGAGAAGGTCAAAAGAATTATTAAACAACTGTATGACGAGGAGGGGAATCTGAAACAAGAAATAGGAGAAAAGAAAAAGATAGTACAGAACTATTATAGGAAACTATATAAACAAGACGAAATTAATGAACAGGACATTAGAAAATACCTTATAAAGCAGAAGCTTCCAGTCTTGTCGGAGGAGATGAGAGAGATGCTCGATAAAGAAATTACACAAGAAGAACTGAAAAAGGCCATTCAAAAACAAAAAAACAATAAAACACCTGGGCCGGATGGGCTCCCGTCGGAAATATATAAAAAAACTTCAAAATACCATAGAAGACAAATTATTAGAACTATGTAATGATACATTGCAAAATGGTAGGGTCCCAAAATCATGGGGGGAAGCTTACATTACCCTAATACCAAAGGAAGAGGCGGACAGTAGCAAGGTCCAAATTATAGACCCATATCCCTGTTAAATGCAGATTACAAAATCTTTGAATCAATATTGGCGGAAAGACTAAAAATAATATTAAATCAAAGTATCCATTCGGATCAAAACGGCTTTCTCCCAAAAAGACATATTAGAAACAATACAAGAATAATAATGGACACCCTGGAATTCTATCAAACAAGATCCGAGAAACAACTCGCATTAATCTTTGTCGACGCTCAGAAAGCCTTTGATAACCTAGATTGGAACTTTCTAATCACTCAACTAAAAATGATGAAATTTGGCGATAAATTTATTAAGATTATAGAATCTATATATTCACGGCAATCTGCAAATATTATAGTCAATGGGGAACTAACGGAGAGGATACAAATTGGAAAGGGTGTTAGACAAGGGTGCCCGCTCTCCCCACTACTATTTATTACGTCTCTAGAGGTCCTTTTAAATCGGATAAGATCAAATCAGGAAATTAGGGGCCTGACCATAAAAAAAGAACAATATAAAGTACAGGCCTTCGCGGATGACATGGTCTTTATCGTGGAAGACCCCTTACTTTCAGGACCGAATTTGATGAAGGACATTGAGAACTTTGGGTGTGTGGCCGGTTTAAAAATAAACAAGGAAAAAACAAAAATGATTATAAAAAATTTCCCCAAAAACCAGATTGGAGAACTAGAGGAAACAATGGAATTAAAGGTAACTAAAAAAATTAAGTATTTAGGGATCTGGCTGTCTGCGAAGTGCTCTTCCATAAAAGAAGACAACTATGATAAGTTGTTACAGAATACCCAAAAGGACTTAAAAACCTGGTCAAAACTACAACTATCACTGATGGGAAGAGTCGCAGTAATTAAAATGAATGTTCTCCCAAAAATCCTCTACCTATTTCAAACGGCACCGGTTAAGCTAGGGGAAAAATTTTATAATGATTTGGACAAAATGATTCGAAACTTTATATGGAATGGTAAAAAGCCCAGAATAAAATATATGCACCTGCAGGATAAAAGAACTCAAGGGGGAATGGGATTACCGGAATGGAAAACATATCATCAAGCAGCAACAACTATGTGATAAAAGAATGGGTAATGTTAGCTAATAAAAGAATCTTAACAATAGAGGGCCACGACCTGCAATACGGGTGGCACAACTACTTATGGTGCGAGGGAAATAAAATCCACAATTATTTTAGTAGTCACCATTTAAGGGGGGTATTGATTAAGGACTGGCTCGAAATTAGAAGGAGATACTATACGCAACTACCTAAATGGATATCTCCGACGGAAGCCCTGATATACCCGAATTTGATAAACTTGGATAAAATTGTTACCTACCAACAGTTGCTAGACGACCAAAACAAACTAAACCCCAGGGAAATTTGGCTGATAAGGGAATAAACATCGATTGGTGGCCATATCTTCAAATTCAAAACAAACATAAATTCGATCTAGCACAACCTGGCTTCCAGAACAAGAACCAGGAATTAGATAAAATTTTAATTGGACCAGATGAGAAATTAATTTCAAAAATATACAACTGCTTACTGATTCGAAAACGGAAGCAGAAAGAGTAAAAGAAGTCATGGTAACCTGGGCCCAAAACATCGGCCACTCAATAGATCTAGACGACTGGGAAAGAGTCTGGGAATGGAATCTAAAATTGACAAAGTCGACGGCCTATAAAGAAAATATATATAAAATGTTCTACCGCTGGGATCTTCCACCGACAAGACTGGCGAAAATGTCTTCAAAAGTTTCAGCCATATGCTGGAAATGTAAAACGGTGCTGGGCACGTACTACCATATGTGGTGGACGTGTCCGGTAGCCAAAGCATATGGAAGCAAATACTAGGATGGCTGAATGGAATCCTGTCAATTAAACTATGCTTTAAGCCGGAAACTTTCTTATTAGGAATAATAGATCAAAAAATTTGCAAATCTGACCAATACCTCCTAGTCCATATTCTGACAGCGTCAAGGATTGTTTACGCACAGCGCTGGAAGAGTGAAAATGCCCCCACCAACACTATGGTGATGAATAAATTTTAGAACTAGCAGAAATGAACAGACTGACGATGCGAATTAATGACAAAGAAGACACAGACTTTTATACAGTCTGGGAGAAGCTATACAAATGGCTTGATGAGTCAGTGAAGACCTAGACATAAAAAGAGATAGCTAACTAACCTATCACGATTAAACCAATAACTCAAATGAACAATATACAACAACTGAGAGATAAACGAAAGGAGAAATGTATCAGGGGCGAGAACCCACCGTCGAGCAATTTTGTCACGCTACAATGCTGGGAAAACTTTAAAAAGCTGATAGGAAATTCGCTATAATTACCTGCATGAAATTAGTGATCAAACTTCATTTTAGATGAGGCGAGAAGACGTATAATCCTTGCCTCTTCAAGCAAGGAAAGGGAAAGAGAACCAGATTGTCCTCAGCAGAGGAAATATGCAAATGTAACAAAGGTTAGAAGGGAGGGAAGGAGGATAGTAGGGAAGTCTGGATGGAGAGGAGAAAGGAGAGGAATAGGAAAGGCAGAAGAAGGGGGGAAGAAAGAGGAGGAAGAGAAAGAAGAGAAGGGAAAGAAGGTGGGAAGAAAGAAGGAGAGAAGAAAGAGAAGAAACTGGGGGAGGAAGGAGGGAGGGAAGAAGAGAGGGTAGTAAAGAGGGAAAGAGGGAGGGAAAGAAAGAGAGAAGGAGAGTTGAAAGGAAGGAGGAAGGAGGGAGGAAAGGAGGGAGATTAAGAGAAAAGGAAGGAGGAGGGAAAGAGGCAGGGAAGGAGGGAAGGTATGTGTGAAGGAGGGGGGAGCGAGGGAGGGAAAGGAGGGGGAAGGAAAGGAGAAAAGGAGAAAAGAAAGGAGGGAAGGCAGGGGAGAAGGAAGTAAGGGGGGAGGGAAGAAAAGAGGGAGGGAAAGATACCTAACCTTTGATGTTTATAATGATTTGATAGTATGGGAATATCTCGAAATGTAGTTGTATTGTTTGTTACAAGTTATGGATGTTGTATTTTCTTTTTACCAATAAAATCTACAAAAAAAAAAAAAAAAAAATCAAAGTACCTAGTCACACAACAGAAAAAGCATCAAAGCCAAAGTGGAAAATCCGATTAGAACAAAAAGTCAAAAAATTAAGGGCAGATGCTAGTAACTTAAAGAACATGCATGAGCAACGGCTTAAAAACAACAAAACCATAGATCGGCTAATCAGAAGATATAGATTGGATACAAGAAACATCAATGAAGCTTTAGAGATTGTAAAACAGCGGATAACAGCAACATCTAGAAAAATTGAAAGATATGAGGCACGAATCATCCAATATAAACAAAATCAGCAATTTCGATCAAACCAACGGCGTTTTTATCAAAGTCTTAATGTGAATGGTGACACCAAAAGTGAAAAACCAGAAAAGCAAGCCACAGTTTAATTCTGGAAAGAATTGTGGGAAAATGCAAAGGACTACAACAAGGAAGCAAAGTGGATACATGACTTTGAGAAAAGCATTGGCAACAAACAAATGCAAGTATTAGAAATAACAACTGAGATGGTCAAAAATCGAGTAAAAAAGGTAAAGAATTGGACATCACCTGGAAAGGACCAATTACATGGTTTCTGGCTCAAATATCTGACCAGTTTACATGCAATATTGGCCAGGCAACTGAATGAAATTTTACAAAAGGGCCAAATTGATGAATGGGTGACAACTGGAAAAACATACTTGATTCAGAAAGATGCAACTAAAGGAACAACACCTGAAAACTATAGACCAATAACATGCTTGCCAACAACCTTCAAATTACTCACAGGCATTATTGCAGATAACATGATGGATTATTTGGAAACAAACAACATCTTGCCAGTAGAGCAAAAAGGCAACAAAAGAAGGAGCAGGGGCACAAAAGATCAGCTCCTAATTGATAAAATGATATTAGAAAATTGTAAGAACAGAAAAACGAACTTGAATTGATTACAAAAAGGCATTTGATTCACTGCCACATAGTTGGATCATAAAATGCTTAGAAACAACTGGCATTAGCAAAAATATTACATTCTTTACTGAAAAGGCGATGAAACAATGGAGAACTGAGTTGGCAGTAGGGAATGAGATCTACGAAATGGTTAATATCAAGTGAGGAATTTTCCAGGGTGATTCACTTTCACCTCTTCTCTTCATCATCGCAATGATCCCACTAACAGTAATCTTAAAAAAAAAATGAAATTAGGCTACCAAACAGCCAAAGAAGCTGAAAAAATTTCACATTTACTATATATGGATGATTTGAAACTCTATGGAAAGTCAGAAATAGAAATCCAATCATTGACAAACACAGTCCGAGTATTCAGCACCGATATTTCAATGCAGTTTGGCATGGAAAGATGCGCCACTATAGCCATAAAAAGAGGCAAAATCACTGCACGTGAGGGAATTGAAATGCCCAATGGCCAACTAATTAAATGCAACGAAAATGAAGCCTACAAATACTAAGGCATTCTGCAGTTGGATAACATCAAACATGGAGAAGTAAAAACTATTGTCAGGCGAGAGTACAAGAACAAAAGAACAAAAAACTGCTGAAGGCCCAACAGACGAAACAAGAATACAGAAAAGATGTGATAAAATCAAGAATGGAGAGTTGGCAGAACAAAGCACTACATGGCCAATTTCTGGAAAAAATAAAAGATAAAGTGGACAGTAAACAAACTTGGTTATGGTTAACAACAGGTACATTAAAGAAAGAAACAGAGTCACTAATCCTGGCTGCACAAGAACAAGCTATCCGCACAAATGCCATTAAGGCCAAAATCGAAAAATCCTCTGATGATGCCAAATGCAGACTTTGCAAAGAAGCTGACGAAACTGTTGATCACATACTCAGCTGCTGTAAAAAAATCACGCAGACTGATTATAAATTGCGGCACAATTCAGTAGCACAAATGAACCATTGGAATTTGTGCAAAAATTATAATATTAAAACAGCAACAAACTGGTGGGAACATCAGCCTGAAAAAGTCACCGAAAATCAGATGGTCAAGATCTTATGGGATTTTCGTATACAAACCGACAAAATACTGGCGCATAATACACCAGACATCACACTGGTTGAGAAAAATAAGGTCACAATTATAGACATCGCAATACCAGGTGATAGCAGGGTCGCTGAGAAGGAACATGAAAAAATCGCAAGATACCAGGACTTAAAAATCGAAATTCAACGACTATGGCACAAACCAGCAGTGGTAATTCCAGTGGTAATTGGCACACTGGGTGCTATTCCAAAAGCACTGGAATTACATTTAAAACAGTTAAAAATTGACAAAATCACCATCAGTCAATTGCAAAAAGCCGCACTGCTTGGATCTGCACGCATATTACGAAAATACGTTACAACGTCCTAGGCCCCTGGGTGGGGCCCGACTAGTAACCAATGCCAAATCCGGCGAAACAACTGGCCGCTGTGATACAATTGTATAATAATAATAATAATAATCCTCTTGCACCTATGTCCATTTCTCCTTTTTTCTAATCTGTCTGCAAGAAAATGGATGCACCCACAATGAAGTCAAGTTGACATTACACACACCACGATATAGACATGACAATACAGGTAGTCCTTGAGTTACAATGTTCATTTAGTGGCCATTCAAAGTTACAACGGCACGGAAAAAAGTGACTTATGACTGTTTTTCACACTTATGACCATTGAAGCATCCCCACGGTCAGGTGATTAAAATTCAGACACTTGGCAACTGACTCATATTTATGACGGTCACAGTGTTATGAGACCCCCTTTCGCGAGAAGCAAAGTCAAACGGGAAGCCTGATTCAGTTAACAACCATGCTACCAACTCAACCACTGCAGTGATCCACTTAACAACTGTGGTGAGAAAGGTTCGCGAAATGGGGCAAAACTCACTTAACAAATGTCTCACTCAGCCACCTAAATTTGGGGTGTCATAAGTCGAGGACTACCTGTGCTTCACACAAGACTGGCGGGGGAATTCTGGGAGTTGAAGTCCACCCGTCTTAAAAATGCCAAGTCAGTCGAACAATTATGTGGAGACAGATGGTTCTCATAGTAAGGAGTGTTTCAGTGAATCACTCGGTCGTTAAGCAAATCTGGCTTCCCCCATTGACTTTGCTTGCTGGAAGATGGCTGGGTAGATCATGAAAAGGGATAGCATTGGGCCTACCCACCCGCCCGCATTCCTTCCTGCTTTTTGAGGGAAACAGGCCAATCGCTTACACACATACAGCTTACAACGCCTGCACAATCCCCGCTGAGTGGGTGTCACAGGGCGGTGGCATGCGCATGCGCGCATGTCCAAGGTGGACGCCCGGCCCCATCAAAGCGTACCGGTTGTGATGGGATCCAGAACTAACTACTGTAACCCAAGACATGCCAACTGTCATAACTACATGCCAATCATCTGAATTTTGATTATGTTCCCTCTAATTTTTTTTCAGTGTGAGTATAGTGTTTGAGAAGCACATTTTCATGCCTGAGCACCTGAATTTTTTTCACAGATGTCACCTAAGACAACAACAAAAACAGTATTATTTGAAAGTTATGTTTATTCAAGGTACCCACTTAATTAAAAGTGTTATATAATATCAGTATCACTTAACAACGCTCCTGCTTAGCAACCAAATGTTGACTCAGGAACTCTGGCATTGAAGAGTGCAAGTCTTAAAGCTATCAAGTTACAAGACCCTCGCACCCCTAACCCACTAGAAAAAAAAACCCTGGGGTGTTCAAACTTGACAGCTTTAAGACTTGAGGACTTCAGTTCCCAGAATTCCTCCTCCACTCATGTTGGCTCAGGAACTCTGGCATTGAGGAGTGCAAGTCTTAAAGCTGTAAAGTTACATGACCCTTTCACCCCTAACCCTCTAGGAAAAAAACCCCCAGAGATGTTCAAACTTGACAGCTTTAAGACGTGTGGACTTCAACTCCCAGAATTCCTCCTCCAGTCATGTTGCTCTTTCGCCTTGGCGCCGCTATGGCTACCTCCGTCCGGACCTGGCACAGCCAGCACAAACTACCGTCAGTCACCCCGTGCTCATCAAAACGAGTCCGGGGAGGTCCTTTGCGGGTGATCACTCCTAGCCGCTTGTGCTCGGCACTGCGGCTGAAGTAAAGCCCCAAAGCCCCCACCGCCACCGGAATATCTGCTGCTGCCTCCTCCTCCTCCAACAGCACTGCCGGATTTGCTGAATACAGGGCGACTGACGGTAGTTTGAGCGGTGGAGCCAGTGCCTAGGTGATCCTAGGAGATCGGCTGTGCCACGTAAGCTCCTGCCGCCATCCCCACCTCCCCGCCCGTGCTAACCCTAACCAGGACAGAACATCTGAGGCTCCTCAGCTTCCGGAACCTGTGACACTGGAAATCACGGCGTGGCAATTGGAAACTGCTGCGCGGTGTTTTCTTGCCACTTGCGCGGCCGCGCAGCCACGCAGCTTAGAGGGAACATTGGTGACCATGGGGATGCAATTAGGATTGCCCGTCACTGTTTCTGATGCTGTTGTAACTGCAACACATCACTAAACAAATGGTTGTAAGTCGAGGACTAGGTATACTGTTGAGGAGGGAGATTACCTCGACTTTCCCGGTCTTGACGGCCAGCGTTAAAGGAGTCAGCTGTTCCTTGTTTTTAATCTCTTCCAATTTGCGGGAAGGGTCAATCTCGGCGCCTTTCATCAGGATCATATCGTACATGTTGACCACGAGCTCAGTGTTCTTCTCCGTGTCATTGGCCACCATCACCAGCGCATGGAGGACGGTGTTGCCCATGGAATCCTGCTCGGTCAGCCTGGCCTTCTGGTGAGGGTTATTCAGAAGGTACATGACCACTTCTGGCTGGTTGGTACAAGCAGCCAAGGAGAGAGGAAGTTCACCTGGAAGAGAGAGGATGATGGGCCAAGGTTGCATTGACCATCTAGGTCAGAGGTGTCCAACCTTGGTCACTTGTAAGACCTTTGGACTTCAACTCCCAGAATTCCCCAGCCAGCAGGTCTTCCAGTGGCCAAGGTGGAAGTTCACAGCTCTTTTAAGTCTTGTGGACTTCAACTCCCAGAATTCCTCAGCCAGCAGGTCTTCAAGCTGAAGTCCACAGTTCTTTAAGTCTTCTGGCCTTCAACTCCCAGAAATCTGACTGGGGAATTCTGGGAGTGGAGGTCTACAGGTCTTCAAGTGGCCAAGGTTGGTCAACTCTGACCTGCAGTGTCTCCCAGAGTGGGAGGATATCGAATCCCCTTTGAGGATGAAAACAATGGAGCGGTCAACCAGAGTCAAATTGCACCCACAACATTTGTCCTGCCGCCCTACCGAAATAAAAGCGAGCCTTTTTGTGGTCCTTCTGGAACAAAAGACCAGAAGCCGCGGCATGGACACGAGCCCCGTTCTCCACCAGGAGCTTCACAAGAGCAAGGTTCCTCTTCTCAATGGCGATGTGGAGCGCTGTTTGGCCTGCAAAGATGGTGAGAAATGGCACCGGAGAAAGATGGGAGATTTTATCAAGAGGTCTGCACAAGTTTAGGTCAAAAAAAGTCAAGATGGCGGCCACCCCTGGGCCATCAAAACTCCAACTGTTTCCCTGTTTAACTGAAAAAGCTCCATTGTTTTTAACTGTATCAATAATGCAGCCATTCCTGATACACCCGTACCGGTGCCTGCTGGAAGCAGCAGCCACCGTACCAGAACAGTGCTTTGGTGGGCCCCGCCCACCCTCGTTCTTTACCTGTATTTGAAGGAAACGGGCCATTTGTGCAGCGTTTGGCACCTGCGCGACACTCTGCCGAGTAGCTGGAGTGTCGCAGGCAGTGGATGCGCATGCGTGCATAATGCGTGTACCCGTGGTGGACGCCCAGCCCTGTTGCAGCATACGGGATTGTAACGGGGTCCGGAACCCACCGCTGAGCCATTCCCCCGAATTTCCAATTGCATGGGAAGAATTCTCATTTCAAGAATGAGAAAAGGACAGTCTCTTCATGGGATCACCCCTGGGATCAGGGATGAAATGTAAAAATGTTTGCCACTGGTTCTCTGGGCGTGGCTTGGTGGGTGTGGCTTGGTGGGGGCATGTGACTGGGTGGGCGTGGCCAACTTTTTAAAAAAAATTAATATACTTTTTTATTTTCCACTTTCATAACATATAATCACATGTATACTATTACATAGCCAATATCCTATTGTATTAAGTAGTAATTACATCAGTTCCTCTTCTCATCAGCGCCCAGAAAGATAAAAACCCATTATTAGCTCTTCTGCTTTCCATACACCTTTCTCCTACCTCTCTCCTACCTCCTTTCTTCCCTCCATCATCCTTTTCTACTCTACTTCCCCTTCCTTTCTCCTTCTCCTCTCTCTTCATTCCACTCCTCCTTATTCTCCTCCCTTCCCCCCTTACCCTCTCTCCTATCCCTCTCTTCCTATCTTTCTTCTCTCCTTTCCCACTCTTCCTCTCATTCACTTGGTGAACTTTTTTTTAATTTTTAAAGTATTTTTACTACCTATTCGCCCGAGCCGGTAGTAAAAAAAGAATACTTTAAGAAGGGGGAAATACAGATGAGAAATTCAAGCTGGAATGGAGAAGATGGATTGATTATATTCAAAATAAATATGGGACTAAGAAACTTCAGTTAGCTTATGAATGAATAAACAAGGAATGTTACAACTTATCTAAGTTAGCTTTAGTTAAAGTACGAGCGAAGGGACGATGCTAAAGTTAGTTAGTTTATTTTAGTGTATGATTGCTAAATGTTCATACCCTGTATTTGCTCTGGGAGGTTGGGGGGGCGGGGAAGGGTGGGAGGGGATGTGTGTTTGGTGGGGAGGGAGGGAAGGGGAAAGGTATATAATTGTAAAATTTATTAAAACTTTTAATAAAAAAAAAGAAGGGGGGAGGTTCAGCTGTGCAGGGCCATCGTGGGAACCTTTTCGATGTTCCGAGGTGGTGCAGTGAGTAGAGTGCAGAACTGCAGGCCACTTCAGCTGACTGCTAGTTCAGCGGTTCAGCGGTTCAAATCTCACCGGCTCAGGGTTGACTCAGCCTTCCATCCTTCCGAGGTGGGTGAAATGAGGACCCAGACTGTGGGGGCGATATGCTGACTCTGTAAACCGCTTAGAGAGGGCTGAAAGCCCTATGAAGCGGTATATAAGCCTAACTGCTATTGCTATTGCTATTCCCCCCCCCCATTTTTAAAGCATTTTTTAAAACTACTGAATAGGTAGTAAAAAATACTTTGAGAAGTGAAAAAAAGAAAGATTCCCACCATTAAACAGCACAGCTGATTGTCACAGAACCTTTCCCCCCCCCCCACTTTTTAAAGCATTTTTTAACTACCAGTTCGGGCGAATAGGCAGGAAAAAAATGCTTTAAAAAGTGTGGGGGGAGGGGAAAAGCTTCTGACACTTTGAGCGGAACCAACAACAATTTTCCCTACCGGTTCGCGCAAACCGGTAGCATTTCACCCCTCCCTGGGATGGTGGTGGCCATCTTGACTCTTATGACCACATTCCTGGCTGTCTATTCAGAAAGGCGTTTGTTATATTAACGTTGGGGGGAGGGCATGGAAATTGATTAAATAAACAAATTCCCCAAATTTGTTGGCAAAAATGTCACGGGATTTCCATAAGATCGAGGCAGGTCTTCCCTCTGCTTGGACAGCCTATGCTCCTAGTCCTCAGTGAGGTGCTTCTGCTGAGCCTCCTTCTCGGTCGGATCCGGTTTGAACTGAGCTGTTGTGCCAACTCTTTCTCCTGGCGGCTGCTTAGCTCCAGCAACGGCTTCCTGTTGGGGCCCCAAGGAGCCCAGGCGGGCAGGCGAGGAGTGGCTGGGAGGGGGAAGGGCTAAGAGAGGCCAGCGAGGCGCCCCACAATGTGAGTGACACCGAGTTGGCCACACCCAGCCAGTCACATGACCACCTGGCCACACCCAGCCAGCCAGTCGTTAGGCAGATGATATCATTGGCCCAGGGGATTTAAAATTATGAATTTAGTGGTCCCTGAAGTCCGAAAGGTTGGTGATCTCTGACCTGGATGACTGAAGATTCTCCCCAGAGTTTCTCCCAACTGAAGATCTCCTTCCAGCCACCCCATCCTAGAAGACAGAGTCCTCCACCCTCACCGTCCCAGGAAGGAGCCTTACCCTCGTAGTAGCTGTCAGTGCAAGCGGTGTTGACCAAAGACCTGGGGTTCTCTGTCTCCTTGTCTATCTCCAGGAGCAAAGGGATAGTGGGGTTCTGTCCATCTTTCAAATGGAGCAAGGCCTTCATCAAACAGGTCTTCCCCTTCTTCCCATCTGGAAGAAAGAAGAAGCTTAGGTGAAGCCCATCTCGTCTTCCATCTTCCTAAAACAGCCTTTCTCCACTTTAGCCATGGACGGACTTCAACACCCAGAATCCCTCAGTCAGGGTTCTTTAAGATGGGTGGACTTCCACTCCCAGAATCCCCCAGCCAGGGTTCTTTAAGAGGGATGGACTTCCACTCCCAGAATTCCCCAGTCAGGATTCTTTAAGAGGGATGGACTTCCACTCCCAGAATTCCCCAGCCAGCAGGCTTTAAGATGGGTGGACTTCCACTCCCAGAATCCCCCAGTCAGGATTCTTTAAGAGGAGAGGAATTTCCTAACAGTTGGGACAATTAACCAGTGGAACAGCTTGCCACCAGAAGCTGTGTGTGCTCCATCACTGGATGTTTTTAAGAAGAGTCTAGACAGTCACTTACAGTATCTGAAATAGTATAGGTTCTCTTGCTTGAGCAGGGGGTTGGACTAGATCACCTCCAGGTTCCCTTTCAGCTCTATTCCGATTAACCCCACAGTTCTCCCCTGAGCTGCAAATATTCCATTTTAGGGGAAGTTCTATGAGGCTTGTCTTCTTGTTACCCTGATGTAACGGCAAGATCTACCTCTAAATTGAGTGTCGGTGAGAAAGGTGGACATTCTCCGCAGATAATCGGTCAGGCCATTCAGCTGTTCCGGGTCTCCCGCAACTACGGCTTGGAAAATGCGCTTGTTGTCGAAGCAATTTGGATCATCCGGTCTGGGGAAGAGAAAGGAGAGGGAAAGGGTCCAAGACAGATTCACTCCTTTGGCCCACTGCCCAGCTGGTAACTTTGGACCAAATACCAGGAGATGGTGAGTTCTAGTCCCTGCCTTAGCCATGAAAACTGGCTGGGTGACTGTGGGCCAATCACCAGGAGCCAATGAGTTAAAGGTGGCTCATAGAACATAGAATAATAGAGTTGGAAAGTTAATAATAAGTTAATAAGGTTAATAATAGATTGGAAGGCTCGGTGCCTTTGGGCCAATCAGCAGGAGACGGTGAGTTCTAGTCCCACCTTAGCCATGAAAGCCAACTGGGTGTCTTTGGGCCAATCACTAGGAGCCAGTGAATTCTAGTTCTGCCTTAGGCATGAAAGCCAATTGGGTGACTTTGGGCCAATCAGCAGGAGGCGGTGAGTTCTAGTCTCGTCTGAGCCATGAAAACTGAGTGGGTGCCTTTGGGCCAATTGCCAGGAGACAGTGAATTCTAGTCCTGCCTTAGGCATGAAAGCCAATTGGGTGCCTCTGGGCCAATCACCAGGAGGCGGTGAGTTCTAGTCCTGCTTTGGGCACGAAATCTGGTTGGGTGACTTTGGGCCAGTCCCCCCCCCTCTCTCTCTCTCAGGCCAACCCACAGGGTTGTTGTTGTGGGGGAAATAGAAGAAGGAAGGTGTCTTGGATAGGTTCACCATCTTGAGTTATTTGTAAAAATAAGAAAGGCAGGAAAGAAATGAAAAAAATAATCGTATCGTGCATCGCTTTAAGATGACAGAATAACAGAGTTGGAAGGGACCTTGTGGGTCATCTAGTCCAACCCAAGGCCGCGATTCCTGCACTGGACTGCAAAGCAGCCCATAAACCTTGGACAGAGACCAACACAAAAATTCTCCCTGGTGGCGAAATTCTGCAAAATAATTCCCATTGTGATAAATGACTTACGGGACGAGTCCTGGCCAGTAATTCAGATTCACCCGGATCTGGGGGGAGGGAGGGGCTTCCTTCTGGAAAGGGGTCTCCAAGGGGGGCAGGCCATGCTCCGCCCCAGCTGTCCCCTTCGTGGCTGCGTTCGGATCCTCCGCAAGGCCATCATCCGTCTCCAGCACAAAGCGGGATCTGCTCATTGTCCCGACAGTGGCAAGTGGGCCAAAGGCTGAACCTAAAGGGCTGGCAGAACTGGGTAGGGAGGGGTTGTGGGGAAGGGGTTGGGGCAAAGGGATCTTGTTGTGGACAATCAATTAAATACGCGCCAGCAGTGTGCATTGTCAGCCAAGAGCCCATGCAATCCTAAATTGTTTGCCTCCTGAAAAAAGCACCGTTGGGACAACCACGAACTGAATGACGGAGAATATCTACAGAGTTTTAGCTAATTTGGGATGAAGACCCTTGGAATGGTTGTGGGAACAGGAATGGATTTCCAGAGGGAAAAGAATTGCAGTCGACAGGAACCATTTGCACCACTCGGGTGACCTGAGGACACAGAGAAACCTCCAAGGGTGGGTGTTATGGCCCAGCAGGAGCCGTTGGAGCTGCCACCAGACTCCGACAGCGAGGGGCCCTATGACTCGGCTTTGGAGGATGTGGAGGACCCTGGACAGGGTTCCGACTCCGAGCAGGGCGCAGAGAGGTGCCTGAGCCTTGGACCAGTGTGGAGGAGACAAGGGAGTGTGATCCTGACGTCATGCATTGGAGCAGTGGGGAGAAGACAAGGGAGTTGGTCCTGGATGCCCGGCAATGGAGAGCTAATAGGCGTAAGGAACAGTTACGCAGTTACAGGAGATAATCGCACTCAGCCGGTGGTAATTAGGCTCCTCTCAAGACTATAAAAGGAATGATTGTGCACATGCCCTTTTGCAGGAAGTTGGAGAACATTTGTGGCTAGCTTGGCAGGCTGGATTGCTGCCAAGGTTAGTCTGTGCTGGATTGCTGCCAACGTCTTGTCTGTGCTGGCTTGCTGCCAAGGTCCTGTCTATGTGTCAATAAATCCTTGCAGTATCTTTGTCTCGGCGTGCTTTGGTGTAGGATGAGGGGGGTCAGAACAGGTGGGAATGGAGATTTTGCAGTATCCTTCCTCTGCTAGGCCCACCAAACCACGCCTGCCAAGCCACACCACGCCCACAGAACTGGTAGTAAATAAATTTGAATTTCACTACTAAACGCATCCCATTAGTAGCAAAGCAAAAATAAGCATTTGATTCCCTCTGATCTAAACTGCAAGACAGTTCAGCAGTCTGCACATGCTCTAAAGCCATCTCGTTCACGAGCCCCATTGTTTTATTTTCGGATGGGAAGGAGGATACTCACCGACTGGTTGGATTTCACGAGGCTAATCGTCCCAGATCTCCAGAATCCTGTGCAGGGATCTCCATCAAAGGCAAGATATCAACCTGGGTCCTTGGTCTGTAACCCCGACACGACCTCTCCGCTGCGAGATTGGCGGTGCATCCGAAGAGCAGCAGTTTCACCTGGAGTAGAGAAGCCTCAAGTATCTCTGCTAGGAAGGATGTGGCTACCATTATAACCTGAAAAAGGGGGAAGTGGTCGGAGTTCTCAGACTGGAGTAGACCAATTAGATTAGACACACCACCGTGAGAAGTGACATTTCTCCAGTTCAGGTTATGTGTCCAGAGGAACCAAGAACCCCTGTGTCCAAAGCAGGAAAAAAATGTGTTCCGATATTTGTAAGAGGTTATTTCTTCTTGGACTGGAGGTCATCCAGTCCACCCCCAGCTCAAGCAGGAGACCCTATATCAGTGTTTCTCAACCTTGGCAACTTGAAGATGTCCGGACTTTAACTCCCAGAATCCCCCAGCCAGCATTCGCTGGCTGGGGAATTCTGGGAGTTGAAGTCCGGACATCTTCAAGTTGCCAAGATTGAGAAACACTGCCCTATATCATTTCAGACAAGTCTTTTAAAACACCTCCAGTGATAGTGCACCCATAACTTCCGGTGGCAAGCAGTTCCACTGGTTAATGTTGGGAAGTCTCATCTTAATTCCAGGTTGCTTCTCTCTTTGGTTAGTTTCCATCCATTGCTTCTCGTCCTGCCTTCAGGGGATTTGCAAAATAAATTGACCCTTTCTTCTTTGGGGCAGCCCCTTAAATACTGGAAGCATCCCCCAAATACTATTGTCATGTCCCTCCTAGTCCTTCTTTTCTTTAGACTAGCTAAACCCAAATCCTGCAACCATTTTTCGTATGTTTTAGTCTCCAGGCCTTTAATCATCTTCGTTTCTCTTCTCTGCACTCTTTCCAGAATCTTCACATCTTTTTAAAAGTTTTTTATTTTTTCATTTTCATACAAATAACCGAATGTACCCTGTTACATAACCAACATTGTTTTATATTATTAAATATTTAAATACAATACAAATGCAATAGCAGAGTACCCTATATTGCTGTATTTATGTGTTTTTAATTATCACGTGGGGACTGTCTGAGTGAACGAATGAGTGTGTCTGATTCGGAGGGCCTGTCAGGGAATGCGGGAGCTATAGGTGTGGTTGGGGGGACCACGGACACGGGAGTGGGCCGGAGCATTACGGTCGTAACGGGGAGGGGCAGATATGGCGGGGACTTTAGGGCTGGCCATTACCGGGGAAGGAGGGTTCGCTACGTCACAGCGATCCCTCCTTCCGGCCCTATGAGTCCCACTCCGAGGCCAGATGGCGCGAGTAATCAGGACCCTGGTCTCCGGCTGTTGTCGCTAAATGCCAGGTCTGTTGTTCACAAGGCTCCCCTCGTCCGGGACTTAATTTTAGACGAGGCGGCAGACCTGGCATGTATTACTGAAACCTGGCTGGGCCCGGAGGGAGGAGTCCCCCTCGTAGAGATGTGCCCAGAAGGATTTCAGGTGCTTCATCAGCCGAGAGCTCAGGGAAGGGGTGGGGGTGTGGCTATTGTTATTCGGGAGTCTTTAGTACCTCGTAGGATCCCTGCTCTGGAGCTTGTCGGGTGTGAGTCCCTACTGGTGAAGCTGGACCTCAAGGGTCAAGTGGGCCTGCTGCTAACGTACCTGCCTCCCAACAGCGTTGCAGCAGCCCTCCCCTCACTCCTCGAGTCGGTAGCCGAGCTGGCAATTGAGTTCCCCAGGCTTATGGTCCTGGGGGATTTCAATTTGCCTATGCTCGGTGAACACTCTGATGGGGCACAGGAGTTCATGGCTTCCATGACAGCCATGGGCTTGACCCAGATAATTCGGGGCCCAACTCACTCTGCGGGTCACATGCTCGACCTCGTATTCCTCTCGGAGCAGTGGACTTGTGACCTTGGTCTGAGGGGTAATGAGATCATACCCCTGTCGTGGTCAGACCACTGCCTACTGAGGCTTGACTTCCGAAGACCAAACCCCCACTGTAGGGAGGAGGAACCGACCAAGTGGTTCCGCCCCAGGTGACTTATGGACCCTTTGAGGTTCCAGACGGAGCTTGGGGTTATTCCTGATACTCTCGCCCACAGTCCGGTAGAGACTCTGGTTGCTGCCTGGCATTCGACAGCATCGGAGACCCTCGACCGGATTGCGCCACTACGGCCCCTCCGAGGCGGCGGATCCCGGAGGCCTCCTTGGTTCACCGAGGAGCTCCGGGAGAGGAAGCGCCGGAGGAGACGCCTAGAGCACCTGTGGAGGTCCGATAAATCCGAATCGAACCGAGCACTTTTAACAACCTGCACCAAGGATTACATCAGGGCACTTAGGGCAGCAAAGAGATCTTATATTGCCACCTTGGTTGCGTCCGCCGAGTCCCGTCCAGCCGCCCTGTTTAGGATAACCCATTCCCTCTTAAATAAGAGGGATATGGGGGACCCCTTGCAGGGTAGGGCTGAAGACTATGCCCAGTTCTTGGCGGACAAAGTTGCTCGGTTTCGGTCGGATTTGGACTCCACCTTTGCAGAGCCAGCCGAGACACGAGAGGACGATTTGGTAGACCATCGCTGGGTTGAGTTTCAGGATGTTACCCCCGGGGACATGGACAAGGCCATGAGGGCTGTGAGTGCCTCCACCTGTGTACTGGACCCGTGTCCCTCCTGGCTGGTTGCTAACAGCAGGGAGGTGACACGGGGCTGGATCCAAGTGGTTATTACTGCCTCGCTTCGGGAGGGGCACTTCCCCGCCGCACTTAAAACGGCAGTGGTGAGACCCCTCCTGAAGAAACCATCTTTGGATCCAGCCGTACTTAACAACTACCCTCCAGTCTCCAACCTCCCCTTTATTGGGAAGGTTGTTGAGAAGGTGGTGGCCTACCAGCTCCAGCGGTCCTTGGAGGAAGCCGACTACCTGGACCCCTTCCAGTCCGGCTTCAGACCTGGTTACAGCACAGAAACCGCTTTGGTCGCATTGACCGATGATCTCTGGAGAGCCAGGGATGGAGGCCATGCCTCCATCTTGGTTCTCCTTGACCTCTTGGCGGCTTTCGATACCATCGACCATGGTATCCTTCTGCGACGACTGCGGGAGGTGGGGGTGGGAGGCACTGTTTTGCAGTGGTTCTCCTCCTACCTCTCGGACAGGTCGCAGTCGGTGTTGGTCGGGGGACAGAGATCGACCATGAGGCCCCTAACATATGGGGTGCCGCAGGGGTCGGTCCTGTCCCCCGTACTATTTAACATCTACATGAAACCGCTGGGCGAGATCATTCGGAGGCACGGGATAAGATACCATCAATATGCAGACGATACGCAGCTGTATCTGTCCGCCCCGTGCCAACTCAATGAAGCGGTGGACGTGATGAACCAGGGACTTGAAGCTGTTAGGGACTGGATGAGGGCTAACAAGCTTGTACTCAACCCAGAAAAGACCGAGTGGCTGTTGTGTTTCCCTCCCAAAAATTTGGTTAGTGTCCCATCGCTCAGGCTGGGGGGCCAAATTTTACACCCCTCAGACAGGGTTCGCAACTTGGGAGTCCTCCTGGATCCACAGCTGACCTTTGATGACCACCTGTCGGCTGTGACCAGGGGGGCATTTGCCCAGGTTCGCCTGGTGCGCCAGTTGCGACCCTACCTGAATCGGGAGGCTCTCACAACAGTCACTCGCGCCCTCGTGACCTCTAGGCTGGAATACTGCAACGTGCTCTACATGGGGCTGCCCTTGAAGAGCATCCGGCAGCTTCAGCTAGTCCAGAATGCGGCCGCGCGAGTGATTGTGGGTGCACCTCGGTTCGCCCACATAACACCTATCCTCCGCGAGCTGCACTGGCTACCTGTTGATCTCCGTGTGCGCTTCAAGGTGCTTCTTACTACCTACAAAGCCCTTCATGGTAGTGGATCTGCGTACTTGGGAGACCGCCTCCTGCCAATCACCTCCTCTCGACCCATAAGATCTCACAGATTAGGCCTCCTCCGAGTGCCATCTGCCAGCTGGCTACTACGCGGAGGAGAGCCTTTTCAGTGGCAGCTCCGACCCTCTGGAACGATCTCCCCATGGAGATTCGTACCCTCACCACCCTTCAGACCTTTCGCGCAGCCCTCAAGATCTGGCTATCCCGCCAGGCCTGGGGGTAAAGACCATAATCCGCCCCCACCCGAATGTTGTATGAATGTTGCTTGATTTTAATTATACATTGTGTTTTTATGTTATTGTATGTCTTCCCCTCCCATACAAGTTGTTAGCCGCCCTGAGTCCCCTCAGGGAAAAGGGCGGCCTATAAATAAACTCAACTACTACAACTACTAACTACTGGAAGGGGCCTTGGAGATCTTCTAGTCCAACCCCCTACCTAGGCAGGAAACCTATACCATTTCAGAGAAATGGCTATCCAGTGATGGGGCATTCACAACTTCTGGAGACTCTAGAAAGAGTGCAGAGAAGAGCAACAAAGAGGATTAGGGGACTGGAGACTAAAACATATGAGGAACGGTTGCAGGAACTGGGCAGGTCTAGTTTAATGAAAAGAAGGACTAGTGGAGACACAATAGAAGTCTTCCAATATCTCAGAAGTTGCCCCAAAGAAGAGGGAGTCAAGCTATTCTCCAAGGCACCTGAGGGTAGAACAAGAAGCAATGGGTGGAAACTAATCAAGGAGAGAAGCAACTTAGAACTGAGGAGGAATTTCCTGACAGTGAGAACAATTCACCAGTGGAACAGAAGTTGCCTCCAGAAGTTGTGAATGCCCCAACACTGGAAGCCTTTAAGAAGATGCTGGATAGCTAATTTGTCTGGAATGGAATAGGGTTTCCTGCTTGATCAGAGGGTTGGACTCTGATCCAACCCTCTGATCAAGGGGGTCTCTTCCAACTGTATTATTATGTTCTGTAGCAGAAGAAGAACCAACATGAGGAGGAAGAAGGAGGAAGTGGCAAGTGAGAAGAAGGGAAGGCAGGAAGGCAGGAAGGCAGGAAGGCAGGAAGGAAGGAAGGAAGGAAGGAAGGAAGGAAGGAAGGAAGGAAGGAAGGAAGATAATAGAGCTTGAAAGGACCTTGGAGGTCTTCTAGTCCAACCCCCACTTCTTCAACCAGAAGACCTTACTCTATTTCAGACAAGTGACTGTCCAGTCTCTTCTTAAAAATCTCCACAACTTCTGGTGGCAAGCTGTTCCACTGGTTAATAGTCCTCGCTGTTGTCCTCACTGTTCTCCTTAATTCCAGGTTAATTCTCTCTTTGATTACTTTCCATCCATTGTTTCTCCTCCTGCCTTCTGGTGCTTTGGAAAATACGTATGTTGACCCCAGTGGTGGGTTTCAAAATTTTTAGAACCTATTCTGTAGGTGTGGCCTGTTTTGTGGGAGTGGCCTGGCGGTCATGTGACTGGGTGGGCGTGAATCCTGCATCCAATTTCAGTCATCGCGCTACAAAAAAGTTGTTGAGACTTTGGAAAAATGCAAAGAAGAACAACTAAGGGGGTCAAAGGCCTAGAAACTAAAACATATCATGTTGCATATATCTCCAGCCTAGAGAAAAGAAGGACTAGGGGGGGACATGACAGCAATATTCCAGTATTTGAGTGCTTGCCACAAAGAGGAGGGAGTCAACCAGGGGTGGGTTTCTCCCGGTTTGCACTGGTACGCCAGAACCGGTTCGTGAAATTTAGCATACCTTTTGGAACCTGTTTGGAAGGAAGGAAGGAAGGAAGGAAGGAAGGAAGGAAGGAAGGGGGAGAGATATACACACAAGAAAGGAAGGAAGGAAGGAATGGAGGGAGGGAAAGTGAGAGAAAAAAGAGAGACAAAGATAGAAAGAGAAAGAAAAAAGAAAGAAAAAGGAAGTGGGAAAGAAAGAAGAAAGAGAGAGAAAAGGAAGGAAGGAAAGAAAGAGAGAGAAAGAAAGAAAAAGAAAGAGAACTTATGACCACAATTGAGCCCAAAATTTTAGTTGCTAAGCAAGAGCGTTGTTAAGTGAGTTTCACCACATTTTCCAAGTTAGCCACGCCCACCCGGTCACACGCCCACCAAGCCACGCCCACCCAGTCACATGACCACCAGGCCACTCCCACAAAACAGGCCACACCTACAGAATAGGTTCTAAAAATTTTGAAACCCACCACTGGGGTCAACATACGTATTTTCCAAAGCACCAGAAGGCAGGAGGAGAAACAATGGATGGAAAGTAATCAAAGAGAGAATTAACCTGGAATTAAGGAGAACAGTGAGGACAACAGCGAGGACTATTAACCAGTGGAACAGCTTGCCACCAGAAGTTGTGGAGATTTTTAAGAAGAGACTGGACAGTCACTTGTCTGAAATAGAGTAAGGTTTTCTGGTTGAAGAAGTGGGTCCTTTCAAGCTCTATTATCATTGATCCTTCCTTCCTTCCTTCCTTCCCTTCTTCTCACTTGCCACTTCCTTCTTCTTTCTGTTCATGTTGGTTCTTCTTCTGCTACAGAACATAATAATACAGTTGGAAGAGACCCCCTTGATCAGAGGGTTGGATCAGAGTCCAACCCTCTGATCAAGCAGGAAACCCTATTCCATTCCAGAAAAATGGCTATCCAGCATCTTCTTAAAGACTTCCGGTGTTGGGGCATTCACAACTTCTGGAGGCAACTTCGGTTCCACTGGTTAATTGTTCTCACTGTCAGGAAATTTCTCCTCAGTTCTAAGTTGCTTCTCTCCTTGATTAGTTTCCACCCATTGCTCCTTGTTCTACCCTCAGGTGTCTTGGAGAATAGCTTGATTCCCTCTTCTTTGTGGCAACCCCTGAGATATTGGAAGACTGCTATCATCTCTCCCCTAGTCCTTCTTTCTATTAAACTAGACATACCCAGTTCCTGCAACTGTTCTTCATATGTTTTAGTCTCCAGTCCCCTAATCCTCTTTGTTGCTCTTCTCTGCACTCTTTCTAGAGTCTCCAGAAGTTGTGAATGCCCCATCACTGGATAGCAATTTCTCTGAAACGGTATAGGTTTCCTGCTTAGGTAGAGGGTTGGACTAGAAGATCTCCAAGGACCCTTCCAACTCTGCTATTGTATTGTATTGTATTTAAATATTTAATAATATAAAACAATGTTGGTTATGTAACAGGGTACATTCGGTTATTTGTATGAAAATGAAAAAATAAAAAACTTGTGGAGACTCTGGAAAGAGTGCAGAAAAGAGAAACGAAGGTGATTAAAGACCTGGAGACTAAAACATACGAAGAATGGTTGCAGGATGTGGGTTTAGCTGGAATTAAGATGAGACTTCCCAACAGTGAGAACAATTAACCAGTGGAACTGCTTGCCACCGGAAGTTATGGGTGCACCATCACTGGAGGTGTTTAAAAAGACTTGTCTGAAATGATATAGGGCAGTGTTTCTCAACCTTGGCAACTTGAAGATGTCCGCACTTCAACTCCCAAAATCCCCCAGCCAGCATTCGCTGGCTGGGGAATTCTGGGAGTTGAAGTCCGGACATCTTCAAGTTGCCAAGGTTGAGAAACACTGATATAGGGTCTCCTGCTTGAGCTGGGGTTGGACTGGATGACCTCCAGTCCAAGAAGAAATAACCTCTTACAAATATCGGAACACATTTTTTTCCTGCTTTGGACACAGGGGTTAAACGGGCTAATTCCAGAAATGTTCTTGGTTCTTCTAGACACATAACCTGAACCTGCGAAATGTCACTTCTCACGGTGGTGTGTCTAATATAATTGGTCTGAGTCTGAGAACTCCGACCACTTCCCCCTTTTTCAGGTTATAATGGTAGCCACATCCTTCCTGGCAGAGATACTTAAGGCTTCTCTACTCCAGGTAGAACTGCTGCTCTTCGGATGCACCGCCAATCTCGCAGCGGAGAGGTCGTGTCGGGGTTGCAGACCAAGGACCCAGGTTGATATCTTGCCTTTGATGAAGATCCCTGCAAAGGATTCTGGAGATCTGGGAGGATTAGCCTCGTGAAATCCAACCAGTCAGTGAGTATCCTCCTTCCCCTCCGAAAATAAAACAATGGGGCTCGTGAACGAGATGGCTTTAGAGCATGTGCAGACTGCTGAACTGTCTTGCAGTTTAGATCAGAGGGAATCAAATGCTTACTTTTGCTTTGCTACTAATGGGATGCGTTTAGTAGTGAAATTCACATTTATTTACTACCACTTCTGTGGGTGAGGTGTGGCTTGGCAGGCGTGGCTTGGTGGGCCTGGCAGGGGAAGGGTACTGCAAACTCTCCATTCCCACCTGTTCTGACCTCCCTCGTCCTACACCAAAGCACGCCGAGACAAAGATACTGCAAGGATTTATTGACACATAGACAGGACCTTGGCAGCAAGCCAGCACAGACAAGACGTTGGCAGCAATCCAGCACAGACTAACCTTGGCAGCAATCCAGCCTGCCAGGCTAGCCACGAATGTTCTCCAACTTTAGTGAATACGTTGACTCCTGCAAAATGGCATGTGCACAATAATTCCTTTTATAATCTTGAGAGGAGCCTAATTACCACCGGCTGAGTGCAATTATCTCCTGTAACTGCGTAACTGTTCCTTACGCCTATTAGCTCTCCGTTGCCGGGCATCCAGGAACAACTCCCTTGTCTCCTCCCAACTGCTCCAATTCATGATGTCAGGATCACACTCCTTTGTCTCCTCCCCACTGGTCCAAGGCTCAGGCACCTCCTTGTTGCCAACCAGCCTCTCTGCGCCCTGCTCGGAGTCGGAACCCTGTCCAGGGTCCTCCACATCCTCCAGAGCCGACTCATAGGGCCCCTCGCTGTCGGAGTCTGGTGGCAGCTCCAACGGCTCCTGCTGGGCCACAACACCCACCCTTGCAGGTTTCTCTGTGTCCTCAGGGTCACCCGAGGGGTGCAAATGGTTCCTGTCGACTGCAATTCTTTTCCCTCTGGAAATCCATTCCTGTTCCCACAACCATTCCAAGGGTCTTCATCCCAAATTGCGTAGCTAAAACTCTGTAGATATTCTCCGTCATTCAGTTCGTGGTTGTCCCAACGGTGCTTTTTTCAGGAGGCAAACAATTTAGGATTGCATGGGCTCTTGGCTGACAATGCACACTGCTGGCTCGTATTTAATTGATTGTCCACAGCAAGATCCCTTTGTCCCAACCCCTTCCCCACAACCCCTCCCTACCCAGTTCTGCCAGCCCTTTAGGTTCAGCCTTTGGCCCACTTGCCACTGTCGGGACAATGAGCAGATCCCACTTTGCGCTGGAGACGGATGATGGCCTTGCGGAGGATCCGAACGGAGCCACGAAGGGGGCAGCTGGGGCGGAGCATGGGCTGCCACCCTTGGAGAGCCCTTTCCAGAAGGAAGCCCCTCCCTCCCCCCAGATCCGGGTGAACCTGAATTACCGGCCAGGACTCGTCCCGTAAGTCATTTATCACAATGGGAATTATTTTGCAGAAATTCGCCACCAGGAAGAATTTTTGTGTTGGTCTCTGTCCAAGGTTTACGGGTTGCTTTGCAGTCCAGTGCAGGAATCGCGGCCTTGGGTTGGACTAGATGACCCACAAGGTCCCTTCCAACTCTGTTATTCTGTCATCTTAAAGCGATGCACGACACAATTATTTTTTTTCATTTCTTCCCTGCCTTTCTTATTTTTACAAATAACTCAAGACGGTGAATCTATCCAAGGCACCTTCCTTCTTCTATTTCCCCCACAACAACAACCCTGTGGGTTGGCCTGAGAGAGAGAGAGAGAGGGAGAGAAAGAGAGAGGGCGGGGGGACTGGCCCAAAGTCACCCAACCAGATTTCATGCCCAAGGCAGGACTAGAACTCACCTCCTGGTGATTGGCCCAAAGGCACCCAGCTGGCTTTCATGGCTAAGGTGGGACTAGAATTCACTGGCTCCTAGTGATAGGCCCAAAGGCACCCAGCTGGCTTTCATGGCTAAGGTGGGACTAGAAATTACTGCCTCCTGATGATTGGCCGAATGTCACCCAATTGGCTTTCATGCCTAAGGCAAAACTAGAATTCACCGGCTCCTAGTGATTGGCCCAAAGTCACCCAATTGGCTTTCATGCCTAAGTCAGAACTAGAATTCACTGGCTCCTAGTGATTGGCCCAAAGGCACCCAGCAGGGTTTCATGCCTAAGGCAGAACTAGAATTCACCGCTCTTAGTGATTGGCCCAAAGATATTGCAAAAAATGCAGATAGGAGATAATTTTTTACAGTCAATTAAAGCAATATACCAACAGCAAACAGCACAAATCATAGTCAATGGAAGTTTAACAGACTCTTTTCAAATTGGAAAAGGTACAAGACAGGGCTGTCCTTTGTCCCCATTATTGTTTATTATAACTTTGGAAGTATTGTTGAATAAAATACGGGGCTTGGATGGTTTAAAAGGGATCAAGATTAGGCAGCAAGAATATAGAGTCCGCGCTTTTGCGGATGATTTGGTCATAATATTGGAACAACCGCAGGAATCCAGTATGGTTTTATGAATACGATTAATCAATATGGTCAAGTGTCTGGCTTTAAAATAAATTTAGGAAAAACCAAAATATTAGCTATAAATATGAATATTAAACAAAAGGAAGAATTAGGAGTGATGCTAGGATGTGAGGTAGTTAAAAAAGTCAAATATCTTGGAGTTAACATTTTAACTTCAAATGGGAAATTATATAAGCATAATTATGAACCACTTTGGCATAGTATACAGATGGAGATGAAAAAATGGGAGAAATTGCACTTATCTTTGCTGGGTAGGATAGCGGCAGTGAAAATGAACATTTTACCAAAAATTTTATTTCTTTTCCAAATGTTACCTATACTTTAAAAAGATGCGAACCTTTTAGAATGGCAGAAGGGTATCAACAAATTTGTGTGGGCAGGAAAGAAGCCGAGGGTAAAGATGAAAGTAATGCAAGATGTACGTGAGAGAGGAGGATTGAAACTACCTAATTTAAAACTATATTATGATGCAGTGGCATTATCTGTAATTAGTGATTGGACTCATTTAACCAATGATAGAATATTGAATATTGAGGGACACGATCTGGTATTTGGCTGGCATGCTTACCTGTTATTCAACAAAAAATTGGATAAGAATTTTAAAAGTCATATTTTAAGAAATGCTTTATTGCGGGTTTGGAAGAAATACCAATTTAAATTAAATGACAAGATACCCATGTGGGCAATTCCTAGACACGCAATTGAAAATATGAATACAGCACAAAAACAGGACAGAATTACTTACAGACAGCTTCTTACCTCGGAAAGGGGGGTATTACAATTAAAATCTTTAGAGGTATTAAAAGAGGAGAAGGTAGTTCAAACATGGTTCCAGTATGGGCAATTACAGGCTAGGTGGAAAATAGATCAAAAAATTGGTTTTATCCAAGTTGAGGATAATCTGTTTAAACAAATAAGAGATCAAAGCTTAATGCATATAAAGAGGATATATAATGTATTAATACAGATGGATTCGGAAACAGAATTAGTTAAAGATTGTGGGCTCAAAATATTGAGGAACCAATAATGTTGGATACATGGGAAAGAATCTGGGTAAGAAATGTGAAATTTACACAAGCTCAAAATCTGAGAGAAAATTTTTACAAGATGTTCTACGTATAGATGGCATTTAGATCCTAAAAAGTTGGCTTCTATGTATCCGAATGTACAGCCTAAATGTTGGAGGTGTGGTTCTCTCGATGCTAGATATTATCATATATGGTGGACCTGCCAAAAGGTTAAGGCATTCTGGATAAAAATATGGTGGGTCATGCAAAATATTTTTAAAAGAAGGATAAAGTTTATTCCTCAGTTATTTTTACTAGGTATATGTACTGACTTTACAGTGGTAGAGACCAATTTGATTCTGCACCTAATAACGGCAGCAAGACTGTTGGTGGCACAATATTGGAAGAAGGAAGACTTGCCTACAATCCAAGAATGGACATTGAAAGTGACAAACTTAGCCGAGATGGCTAAAATATCGGCATATCTTAAAGATCATTCAAATGAGAGATATAAACGAGACTGGAAAAAATGGATTGACTATATACAAAATAAATACGGGACCAAGAAATTCCAGTTAGCCTATGCTTAAGATCAGAAATGATTTAAACTGTTAAAAGTTAGTTCAGTAAGAAGAAGCTAAGGTCAATGCAGAATGTCATTAATTTCTTTATTTCTTTTTTCTCAATAGATTTTAGACTGTGTTAGTTAAAAATCCATACCGTGTACGGGTTCTGGGAAGTCGGGGGGGGGAAGGAGGAGGGGGTTGGGGGGGTGGAGGGAGGGAGGGGCACACACAAAAAAATTGTACTTCAATGCCTTAATGATTGACAAATGATGAAATATTTGTGTTTTTTTAAAAATAAATAAAATAAATATTTGACACAGTGATTGGCCCAAAGACACCCAGTTGGCTTCCAAGGCTAAAGTGGGACTAAACTCACCGTCTCCTGCTGATTGGCCCAAAGGCACCGAGCCTTCCAACCTATTATTAACCTTATTAACTTATTATTAACCTTCCAACTCTATTATTCTATGTTCTATGAGCCACCTTTAACTCATTGGCTCCTGGTGATTGGCCCACAGTCACCCAGCCAGTTTTCATGGCTAAGGCAGGGACTAGAACTCACCATCTCCTGGTATTTGGCCCAAAGTTAACAGCTGGGCAGTGGACCAAAGGAGTGAATCTGTCTTGGACCCTTTCCCTCTCCTTTCTCTTCCTCAGACCGGATGATCCAAATCACTTCGACAAAAAGCGCATTTTCCAAGCCGTAGTCGCGGGAGGCCCGGAACGGCTCAATGGCCTGAGTAATTATCTGCGGAGAACGTCCACCTTTCTCACCGACACTCAATTTAGAGGTAGATCTTGCTGACTCTCATGCCGTTACATTAGGGTAACAAAAAGACAAGCCTTATAGAACTTCCCCTAAAATGGAATATTTGCAGCTCAGGGGAGAACTGTGGGGTTAATCGGAATAGAGCTGAAAGGGAACCTGGAGGTCATCTAGTCCAACCCCCTGCTCAAGCAAGAGAACCTATGCTATTTCAGATACTGTAAGTGACTGTCTAGACTCTTCTTAAAAACATCCAGTGATGGAGCACACAAAGCTTCTGATGGCAAGCTGTTCCACTGGTTAATTGTCCCAACTGTTAGGAAATTCCTCCTCCTTAAAGCATGCTGGCTGGGGGATTCTGGGGGTAGAAGCCCACCCATCTTAAAGCCTGCTGGCTGGGGGATTCCGGGAGTGGGAGTCCATCCCTCTTAAAGAACCCTGGCTGGGGAATTCTGGGAGTGGGAGTCCATCCCTCTTAAAGCCTGCTGGCTGGGGGATTCTGGGAGTGGGAGTCCATCCCTCTTAAAGCATGCTGGCTGGGGGATTCTGGGAGTGGAAGTCCACCCCTCTAAAAGAATCCTGACTGGGGAATTCTGGGAGTGGGAGTCCATCCCTCTTAAAGCCTGCTGGCTGGGGGATTCTGGGAGTGGGAGTCCATCCCTCTTAAGGCATCCTGACTGGGGGATTCTGGGTATTGAAGTCCGTCCACGGCTAAAGTGGAAAAGGCTGTTTTAGGAAGATGGAAGACGAGATGGGCTTCACCTAAGCTTCTTCTTTCTTCCAGATGGGAAGAAGGGGAAGACCTGTTTGATGAAGGCCTTGCTCCATTTGAAAGATGGACAGAACCCCACTATCCCTTTGCTCCTGGAGATAGACAAGGAGACAGAGAACCCCAGGTCTTTGGTCAACACCGCTTGCACTGACAGCTACGAGGGTAAGGCTCCTTCCTGGGACGGTGAGGGTGGAGGACTCTGTCTTCTAGGATGGGGTGGCTGGAAGGAGATCTTCAGTTGGGAGAAACTCTGGGGAGAATCTTCAGTCATCCAGGTCAGGGATCACCAACCTTTCGGACTTCAGCGACCACTAAATTCATAATTTTAAATCCCCTGGGCCAATGATATCATCTGCCTAGCGACTGGCTGGGTGGGCGTGGCCAGGTGGTCATGTGACTGCGTGGGTGTGGCCAACTCGGTGTCACTCACATTGTGGGGCGCCTCGCTGGCCTCTCTTAGCCCTTCCCCCTCCCAGCCACTCCTCGCCTGCCCGCCCGGGCTCCTTGGGGCCCCAACAGGAAGCCGTTGCTGGAGCTAAGCAGCCGCCAGGAGAAAGAGTTGGCACAACAGCTCAGTTCAAACCGGATCCGACCGAGAAGGAGGCTCAGCAGAAGCACCTCACTGAGGACTAGGAGCATAGGCTGTCCAAGCAGAGGGAAGACCTGCCTCGATCTTATGGAAATCCCATGGCATTTTTTGCCAACAAATTTGGGGAATTTGTTTATTTCATCAATTTCCATGCCCTCCCCCCAACGTTAATATAACAAACGCCTTTCTGAATAGACAGCCAGGAATGTGGTCATAAGAGTCAAGATGGCCACCACCATCCCAGGGAGGGGTGAAATGCTACCGGTTTGCGCGAACCGATAGGGACAATTGTTGTTGGTTCCGCTCACAGTGTCAGAAGCTTTTCCCCTCCCCCCACACTTTTTAAAGCATTTTTTTCCTGCCTATTCGCCCGAACTGGTAGTTAAAAAATGCTTTAAAAAGTGGGGGGGGGAAAAGGTTCTGTGACAATCAGCTGTGCTGTTTAATGGTGGGAATATTATTTTTTTTCACTTCTGAAAGTATTTTTTACTACCTATTCGGTAGTTTAAAAAAATGCTTTAAAAATGGGGGGGGGGAATAGCAATAGCAATAGCAGTTAGGCTTATATACTGCTTCATAGGGCTTTCAGCCCTCTCTAAGTGGTTTACAGAGTCAGCATATCGCCCCCAACAACAATCCGGGTCCTCATTTCACCCACCTCGGAAGGATGGAAGGCTGAGTCAACCCTGAGCCGGTGAGATTTGAACCGCTGAACCGCTGAACTAGCAGTCAGCTGAAGTGGCCTGCAGTACTGCACTCTACTCACTGCACCACCTCGGAACCTCGAAAAGGTTCCCACGATGGCCCTGCACAGCTGAACCTCCCCCCTTCTTTTTTTTTATTAAAAGTTTTAATAAATTTTACAATTATATACCTTTCCCCTTCCCTCCCTCCCCACCAAACCCACATCCCCTCCCACCCTTCCCCGCCCCCCCAACCTCCCAGAGCAAATACAGGGTATGAACATTTAGCAATCATACACTAAAATAAACTAACTAACTTTAGCATCGTCCCTTCGCTCGTACTTTAACTAAAGCTAACTTAGAAAAGTTGTAACATTCCTTGTTCATTCATTCATAAGCTAACTGAAGTTTCTTAGTCCCATATTTATTTTGAATATAATCAATCCATCTTCTCCATTCCAGCTTGTATTTCTCATCTGTATTTCCCCCTTCTTAAAGTATTCTTTTTTTACTACCGGCTCGGGCGAATAGGTAGTAAAAATACTTTAAAAATTAAAAAAAAGTTCACCAAGTGAATGAGAGGAAGAGTGGGAAAGGAGAGAAGAAAGATAGGAAGAGAGGGATAGGAGAGAGGGTAAGGGGGGAAGATGAGGAGGATAAGGAGGAGTGGAATGAAGAGAAAGGAGAAGGAGAAAGGAAGGGGAAGTAGAGTAGAAAAGGATGATGGAGGAAGATAGGAAGTTGGAGAGAGGCAGAAGAAAGAGGTGTATGGAGAGCAGAAGAGCTAATAATGGGTTTTTATCTTTCTGGGAGTTGATGACAAGAGGAACTGATGTAATTACTACTTAATACAATAGGATATTGGCTATGTAATAGTATACATGTGATTATATGTTATGAAAATGGAAAATAAAAAAGTATATTAATTTTTTTTTAAAAAGTTGGCCATGCCCACCCAGTCACATGCCCCCACCAAGCCACACCCACCAAGCCACGCCCAGAGAACCAGTGGCAAACATTTTTACATTTCACCCCTGATCCCAGGGGTGATCCCATGAAGAGACCGTCCTTTTCTCATTCTTGAAATGAGAATTCTTCCCATGCAATTGGAAATTCGGGGGAATGGCTCAGCGGTGGGTTCCGGATCCCGTTACAATCCCGTATGCTGCAACAGGACCGGGTGTCCACCACGGGTACGGGCATTATGCACGCATGCGCATCCACCGCCTGCGACACTCCAGCTACTCAGCAGAGCGTCGCGCAGGTGCCGAACGCTGCACAAATGGCCCGTTTCCTTCAAATACAGGTAAGGAACGAGGGTGGGCGGGGCCCACCAAAGCACTGTTCTGGTACGGTGGCTGCTGCTTCCAGCAGGCACCGGTACGGGTGTATCAGGAATGGCTGCATTATTGATACAGTTAAAAACAATGGAGCTTTTTCAGTTAAACAGGGAAACAGTTGGAGTTTTGATGGCCCAGGGGTGGCCGCCATCTTGACTTTTTTTGACCTAAACTTGTGCAGACCTCTTGATAAAATCTCCCATCTTCTCCCGGTGCCATTTCTCACCATCTTTGCAGGCCAAACAGCGCTCCACATCGCCATTGAGAAGAGGAACCTTGCTCTTGTGAAGCTCCTGGTGGAGAACGGGGCTTGTGTCCATGCCAAGACTTCTGGTTTTTACTTCAAGAAGGACCACAAAGAGGCTCGCTTTTATTTCGGTAGGGCGGCAGGACAAATGTTGTGGGTGCAATTTGACTCTGGTTGACCGCTCCATTGTTTTCATCCTCAAAGGGGATTCGATATCCTCCCGCTCTGGGAGACACTGCAGGTCAGAGATGACCAACCTTGGCCACTTGAAGACCTGTAGACCTCCACTCCCAGAATTCCCCAGTCAGATTTCTGGGAGTTGAAGGCCAGAAGACTTAAAGAACTGTGGACTCCAGCTTGAAGACCTGCTGGTTGAGGAATTCTGGGAGTTGAAGTCCACAAGACTTAAAGACCAGTGGACTTCAACTTTGGTCACTTGAAGACCTGCTGGCTGAGGAATTCTGGGAGTTGAAGTCCACAAGACTTAAAAGAGCTGTGAACTTCCACCTTGGCCACTGGAAGACCTGCTGGCTGGGGAATTCTGGGAGTTGAAGTCCAAAGGTCTTACAAGTGACCAAGGTTGGACACCTCTGACCTAGATGGTCAATGCAACCTTGGCCCATCATCCTCTCTCTTCCAGGTGAACTTCCTCTCTCCTTGGCTGCTTGTACCAACCAGCCAGAAGTGATCATGTACCTTCTGGATAACGAATACCAGAAGGCCAGGCTGACCGAGAAGGATTCCATGGGCAACACCGTCCTCCATGCGCTGGTGATGGTGGCCAATGACACAGAGAAGAACACTGAGCTCGTGGTCAACATGTATGATATGATCCTGGTGAAAGGGGCCGAGATTGACCCTTCCTACAAATTGGAAGAGATTAAAAACAATGAACAGCTGACTCCTTTAACGCTGGCCGTCAAGACCGGGAAAGTCGAGGTAGTACACCCTCCTCAACAGTATACCTAGTCCTCGACTTACAACCATTTGTTTAGTGATGTGTTTCAGTTACAACGGCATCAGAAACAGTGACGGGCAATCCTAATTGCAACCCCATGGTCACCAATGTTCCCTCCCTCTAAGCTGCGTGGCTGCGCGGCTGCGCAAGTGGCAAGAAAACACCGCGCAGCAGTTTCCAATTGCCACGCCGTGATTCCCAGTGTCACAGGCTCCGGAAGCTGAGGAGCCTCAGATGTTCTGTCCTGGTTAGGGTTAGCATGGGCGGGGAGGTGGGGATGGCGGCAGGAGCTTACGTGGCACAGCCGATCTCCTAGGATCACCTAGGCGCTGGCTCCACCGCTCAAACTACCGTCAGTCGCTCCGTATTCAGCAAATCCGGCAGTGCTGTTGGAGGAGGAGGAGGAGGCAGCAGCAGATATTCCGGTGGCGGTGGGGGCTTTGGGGCTTTACTTCAGCCGCAGTGCCGAGCACAAGTGGCTAGGAGTGGTCGCCCGCAAAGGACCTCCCCGGACTCGTTTTGATGAGCACGGGGTGACTGACAGTAGTTTGTGCTGGCTGTGCCAGGTCCGGACGGAGGAAGCCAGAACGGCGCCGAGGCGAAAGAGCAACATGACTGGAGGAGGAATTCTGGGAGTTGAAGTCCACAAGTCTTAAAGCTGTCAAGTTTGAACATCTCTGGGGGTTTTTTTCCTAGAGGGTTAGGGGTGAAAGGGTCATGTAACTTTACAGCTTTAAGACTTGCACTCCTCAATGCCAGAGTTCCTGAGCCAACATGAGTGGAGGAGGAATTCTGGGAACTGAAGTCCTCAAGTCTTAAAGCTGTCAAGTTTGAACACCCCAGGGTTTTTTTTTCTAGTGGGTTAGGGGTGCAAGGGTCTTGTAACTTGATAACTTTAAGACTTGCACTCTTCAATGCCAGAGTTCCTGAGTCAACATTTGGTTGCTAAGCAGGAGCGTTGTTAAGTGATACTGATATTATATAACACTTTTAATTAAGTGGGTACCTTGAATAAACATAACTTTCAAATAATACTGTTTTTGTTGTTGTCTTAGGTGACATCTGTGAAAAAAATTCAGGTGCTCAGGCATGAAAATGTGCTTCTCAAACACTATACTCACACTGCTCACACTGAAAAAAAATTAGAGGGAACATAATCAAAATTCAGATGATTGGCATGTAGTTATGACAGTTGGCATGTCTTGGGTTACAGTAGTTAGTTCTGGATCCCATCACAACCGGTACGCTTTGATGGGGCCGGGCGTCCACCTTGGACATGCGCGCATGCGCATGCCACCGCCCTGTGACACCCACTCAGCGGGGATTGTGCAGGCGTTGTAAGCTGTATGTGTGTAAGCGATTGGCCTGTTTCCCTCAAAAAGCAGGAAGGAATGCGGGCGGGTGGGTAGGCCCAATAAGCCATCGTTCCGGTACGATGGCTGCTGCTCCCAACAGCCACCGGTACACCCGTACCGGGCCGTACCCCCTGGAACCCACCCACTGCTGGGTTCATGCTATCCCTTTTCATGATCTACCCAGCCATCTTCCAGCAAGCAAAGTCAATGGGGGAAGCCAGATTTGCTTAACGACCGAGTGATTCACTGAAACACTCCTTACTATGAGAACCATCTGTCTCCACATAATTGTTCGACTGACTTGGCATTTTTAAGACGGGTGGACTTCAACTCCCAGAATTCCCCCGCCAGTCTTGTGTGAAGTACAGGTAGTCCTTGACTTATGACACCCCAAATTTAGGTGGCTGAGAGAGACATTTGTTAAGTGAGTTTTGCCCCATTTCGCGAACCTTTCTCAACACAGTTGTTAAGTGGATCACTGCAGTGGTTGAGTTGGTAGCATGGTTGTTAACTGAATCAGGCTTTCCCGTTTGACTTTGCTTCTCGCGAAAGGGGTCTCATGACACTGCGACGTCATAATATGAGTCAGTTGCCAAGTGTCTGAATTTTAATCACCTGACCGTGGGGATGCTTCAATGGTCATAAGTGTGAAAAAACAGTCATAAGTCACTTTTTTCCGTGCCGTTGTAACTTTGAATGGCCACTAAATGAACATTGTAACTCAAGGACTACTGTATTGTCATGTCTATATCGTGGTGTGTGTAATGTCAACTTGACTTCATTGTGGGTGCATCCATTTTCTGCAGACAGATTAGAAAAAAGGAGAAATGGACATAGGTGCAAGCGGATTATTATTATTATTATACAATTGTATCACAGCGGCCAGTTGTTTCGCCGGATTTGGCATTGGTTACTAGTCGGGCCCCACCCAG
>NC_045544.1:139610341-139695341 GCF_009769535.1 Thamnophis elegans
GCAGGGGTGGGTTTATGCCGGCCAGTTTGGTGCGTGCACAATTTGCAGTTGCCTGTTAATAGGTCCGCGCTGTGTGCAGAACATTAAAAAAAAACATGCCGCAGAGACCGTGGAACCGGTTTGGGGGTATGGCCAGCCTGCCGTCTGTACCAGTTCAGCGACCCAGTCGCAATTTCCACAATCGGTTCGCCTGGACCGGTGCGAACCGGTAGCAAACCACCACACACCCCCCCCCCCGATTTGGTGTGTGTGCGTGTGTGTGTGTGTGTGTGTCAGTTTTTGGAACCTCTTCTGTAGGTGTGGCCTGCTTTCCAGGTCCACTGGTGGAACCTCTTTTAACCGGTTCGTAGATTTCACGAACCGGTTCTACCGAACAGGTGCGAACCGGTAGGAACCCACCTCTGGGGTGTGTGTGTGTGTGTGTGTGTGTGTGTGTGTGTGTGTGTGTAATTGACAGTGGAAAAGATGCAGTTTAGGGCCAGGGGTGAGCTTCAAAAGTTCCAGCAAAGTATTCGCTTCCCGGTTGCTGGGTGGGCGTGGCCAGGGGGGCTGTGACCTACTCAGTCTCCTGCACCATGGTGGAGGGGGGGACTTTTTTGCCCTCCTCAGGCTCCGGAAGCTTTTTTCGAGCCTCCACGAGGGAGAAAACTGCTTCCCCCAGGCTCCGGAGGACGGAAATGGGCCCATTTCTGGAATTCCGGAACTTCCAGTGGGCCCATTTTTCGCCCTCCCCAGGCTCCAGAGACTTTTTTGAAGCCTCCGGGAGGGCAAAAATGGCCTCCCCTGGGCTCCAGACTTCCGGAACCTCTGGTATGCCCATTTTCCGCCCTAACCCTTCTAGCTCTATATAGGTGCTCCACCAGTGGAGGAAGAGGAAAGTGTAGACAGCCTCCTATCTGAAATGGTTTAGGCTAGGGTCTCCTGCTTGAGCAAGGGTTTGGACTAGAAGACCTACAAGGTCTCTTCCAACTAATAGCAATAGCAATAGCAATAGCAATAGCAGTTAGACTTATATACCGCTTCATAGGGCTTTCAGCCCTCTCTAAGCGGTTTACAGAGTCAGCATATTGCCCCCAACAACAATCCGGGTCCTCATTTCACCCACCTCGGAAGGATGGAAGGCTGAGACAACCCTGAGCCAGTGAGATTTGAACCGCCGAACTGCAGCTAGCAGTCAGCTGAAGTGGCCTGCAGTACTGCACTGTAACCACTGCGCCACCTCGGCTCTCTAAAGTGGCAGGCTGAACCAAGGTAGGCCTCAAGCCTGAACCAAATTAGGGTTTCATGATATTAAGCTTTAACTGTTCATATAGAAATTGCAAAGCTTGCTTTTAGGATATAGTGTGGTTAGACATGGTTAGAAGGAAGTCTGCACATGAAATATGCTGAAGCGAAGCATCTATCTTAGCCTATTTGCTGGCTTGGCTGTTAATCTGTTTGGTAGACACATATTGTTCGTTCCTCAAAACTGTAAAAAGAATTTCCTGACTTTCACTCATTGTTCAGGCCATTCATTCTGAACCTGCGCAATAAACTTTCCTTCTCTGAAGAGCTGGCTTGCGTGTTCCGTCTTTTCTACAACGCAGCCAGAGGTGAAATCCTCCAGGTTCGGCCTAGTTCAGCCAAACTGGCAGGGACGATTGGCATCCGTTCTCTAAACCAGTGGCAAAAAATCCACCCACCCAATCCGAATGTTTCCCCCTCCATTCACAGCAGAGCTGCTGCAGCCTGTCCCTTTCAAGGTAGTCCCCGGGAAGGAGCGGGGAGGGGGGAACCATAAAGGGAGCGGTAGCTTTGCTGCTACACACATTTTTTTCCTACCGGGTTCAGTGGGCGTGGCTTGGTGGTGGCGGTGGCATATAACCGAGTGGGCGTGACCATGAGTGACATCGAGTTGGCCACACCCACTCAGTCACGGGACCCCACCACCAGGCCACGCCCACAGAACCAGTAGTAAAAAAAAATTGAATTTCACCACGGCTTCCGAGCTCCATTCTGATTGATAGATTGATGGATTGAAGCCCTCCGTAAAAAATAGCAGCATGTACCCACGTACAAGAATATGCTGAACCAGCTGTCCTTTAGAAAACCTTTCAGCGAGAATCGTCTCCTCCAGAAGTGAAGACTCTAAAGGGGAATAGAGAAGAACCAAAATCAGAACACTGTGCTCCTGCCGGTTGAGGTTTATTCGATTTATATGCCGCCCTTCTCCCAAGGACTCAGGGCGGCGTACAACATTAAAAGAAACACATACTACAAAAGTTTAAAAAGAAATTAAATAGGATATCCCCAAACCCAATTAAAATTAACAATGACACATTTTTTAAAAAAGAATTCAAATTAAAATTAACAATAATCAATACTTTGATTTGTTTTGTTCAGGCCAGGCTGGCTTGCTGGAAAAGCCAACTTTTTAGGGCGCGTCGGAAGGACCGGAGGTCGGGGATTATACGAAGCTCCGGGGGCAGCTCATTCCAGAGGGAAGGCGCTCCCACAGAGAAGGCTCTCCCCCTGGGGGAGCTCTTGAATCTGCAAAGGAAGACGAGGTGGAACTGGAGCCGAAGGAGATTGAGGAGGGGGTGGCTTCGTTGGCTTGGGTGGGAAAATGGGGCCAATCAGTAGTCTTGACTTACGATCACCATTGAGTCCCAAATTTCTGATGTTTAAGCGAGACATTTTCTTAAGTGAGTTTTGCCCCATTTTTACAGCATTTCTTGCCTCGGTTGTTAATCGAACCCCTGCAGTTCATAAGTTAGTCACCTGGTTGTTAAGCGAATCTGGCTTTCCCCCGTTGACTTTGCTTGTCAGAAGGTCGCAAAAAGGGGATTACCTGACCACCCCCACCCCCCGGGACTCTACAACCATCGTAAACATGAGTCGCTTGCCAAGCGAATGAATTTGGATCGCATGACCCAGGGGACGCTGCAATGGCGGTCGCTGTGAAAATAAGTCACCTTGTTCAGAGCTGTTGCAACTTTGAACAATTGCTAAGTGGACTGTTGTAAATCGAGGACTGCCTGTAGTAAAAAATGCATGTGTGGTCAGAGGAATCGTAAACAAAAACCACAAGAAAATTCTGGTCGTCCCCAGAAAAATGATTTGCATTTTTTATATACCACTAAATCAGGGGTCCTCAGACTGCGGCCCCTGGGACGGATTCGTGCAATGAACGTTTGTGTTGCTGCAAAGAGTCTCCCCCTTCGGGGTCTTTTTGTGCAGGTTGGAGGGGGGCAGAAATTCCGACTTGGGGTCTGCTTCAGCCTCCTGGTGGGGGGCTTTGGGCGAAGGCTGGAGGGAAGAGCCGCTGGTGGCGAAGAGCCATAGGGCCTCGTTCCAGTGAGATTGCATCAAGGCCTGGAACTGGCTGACCATCTCAGCCCGCTGAGCCTCCAGGCGCCGGCACCTGGCCTTGCACTCCCGCAGGTCTTCCCTTTGCTTGGAAAGCCTATGCTCCTAGTCCTCAGTGAGGTGCTTCTGCTGAGCCTCCTTCTCGGTCAGATCCAGTTTGAACTGAGCTGTTTTGCCAACTCTTTCTCCTAGTGGCTGCTTAGCTCCAGCAACTGCTTCCTGTTGGGGCCCCAAGGAGCCCAGGCGGGCAGGGGAGGAGTGACGAGTAGCGGCTGGCAAGGCACCCTTCGACATGAATGACATTGATTTGGCCACACCCACCCAGTCACATGACCACCTTGTCACGCCCAACGAGCCGGCCATTAGACATCCTACCTGATCAATGAAGAGATAAATGCCACCAATTAAAATGACCACAACTCCAAGAAGTCTTAATAACTTCGGGAATGTCATCGTTGTTGCAAAAAGAGGCTGTAAAGAGAGGAAGAGAGCAGGCTAAGCGGGGTGGGCTTCCACTCCCAGAATCCCCCAGCCAGCCTGCTTTAAGAGTGGTGGGCTTCCACTCCCAGAATCCCCCAGCCAGCCTGCTTTAAGAGTGGTGGGCTTCCACTCCCAGAATCCCCCAGCCAGCCTGCTTTAAGAGTGGTGGGCTTCCACTCCCAGAATCCCCCAGCCAGCCTGCTTTAAGAGTGGTGGGCTTCCACTCCCAGAATCCCCCAGCCAGCATGCTTTAAGAGGGGAGGACTTCCACTCCCAGAATCCCCCAGCCAGCCTGCTTTAAGAGTGGTGGGCTTCCACTCCCAGAATCCCCCAGCCAGCCTGCTTTAAGAGTGGTGGGCTTCCACTCCCAGAATCCCCCAGCCAGCATGCTTTAAGAGTGGTGGGCTTCCACTCCCAGAATCCCCCAGCCAGCCTGCTTTAAGAGTGGTGGGCTTCCACTCCCAGAATCCCCCAGCCAGCATGCTTTAAGAGTGGTGGGCTTCCACTCCCAGAATCCCCCAGCCAGCATGCTTTAAGAGTGGTGGGCTTCCACTCCCAGAATCCCCCAGCCAGCCTGCTTTAAGAGTGGTGGGCTTCCACTCCCAGAATCCCCCAGCCAGCCTGCTTTAAGAGTGGTGGGCTTCCACTCCCAGAATCCCCCAGCCAGCATGCTTTAAGAGGGGAGGACTTCCACTCCCAGAATCCCCCAGCCAGGATGTTTTAAGACGGGTGGGCTTCCACTCCCAGAATCCCCCATCCAGCATGCTTTAAGAGGGGAGGACTCCAACTCCCAGAATTCCCCAACCAGAATAAGTAGTCAGTTTTGTGACAATCAACTCTGCTGCATGATTTATATTCACTAGAGATCAGGCGACACAGCCAATCGTCCCACTGCTGATTGCTGAACTTTTTTTTTACTTTTTAAAGCATTTTTTTTTACTACTGGTTCAATTGAATAGGTAGTTAAAAAAATGCTTTAAAACGTTTTTAAAAAGTTCCCATGATCAGCTGTGTGACATGCCGCGTGATTTATATTCGCTAGAAAGCAGAAAATACAGCCGTTTTTGCCTCCCGAACCGCCACCACCCTCACCAAAATGGCCATGCATAGCCTGTAGAAGGCTTTCAGAGAGCTTCTAGGGGCTATGGAGGGTAGAAATGAGTGAAAAATGGGCCTTTTTTTGCTCAATTTCCGCCCCCCCCAGCCCCCAGGAGTACTCTATAAGCCTCCTAAAGACTATGCATGCAATGTTTTGACAGACAACAGGCCCATTTTCTTAAAAAATGGACTGTTTATTGCTCGTTTTGCGGGGGGGAGCACTCTGCAAGCCCCCTAAAGGCTATTCATGCCTTTTTTGGTGGGGGGAACGGGCCCGTTTTCACGAAAAATGTGCCGTTTTGGGGATGTTTGCAGAGTGCAAAACCCTTTTTTTTTTTAAATTTGCCTCTTCAAAACCTTGGTGTGTTAGATACTCCCCCCTGCTGTCAGGCAGCAAGAGGTTTCCACCAAGGTCCTCTGTTCCGGCAGCAACAGAGGGATAATCTGATTGGCTGGGAGGTCTGACAGATCCCTTTGAAAGGGGATGCTGTCCGACCGTTCCCCAGCGGATGTTTACTTCGACCTGCGATAAAGAGCTGTTTGTTCACTAGCCTTTTGTGCCTCCTTTACCCGATCTAACATGGTGCATCATATACTCTGAAAAATACGGTACTTTTGCAGACTCAGGAAAGGCTTCTTAGCGCATCCGCGCGTGAAGCAAACCGGTAGCAGACTTCAGAGCTGTAGGATGGTCCTTAGAACTGAGGTTACACGTGTAAGTACAAACTGCAGCAATCTGCAGAAATATTTGCCTGTCAGCTATTCTTTGCTTGCAATGTGTTTCCCAGGCATGAACAAGGACACGGAGTGATACAAAAGTAATGAACCTGTAACATTTTACTGCTTGAATGAATAACCCTTGATTCATTCAGTGTGTAGAACATGCACATTCTCACGAACACCAACGATGTAATGACTAACCAATTATTGTGCCTTGGAGACTTGTTAACCAATAATGATATAACACGTGAGAACGAAGAAGCTGCAAACACTGTAAGAAGGATGTGTCATGATTAATAATTTTGCTGTTGATTCTGCTGTTGATTCTGCTATCCATGAACTGCTTTGCTCAATAAACATCTGCTGGTTCAGCTATCCGTGGGTGGATTACTTTCTTTCATCTTCAGCCTCGGGACCTTAAATGCTACACAGAGCATTTTTACCCTTGCTCCAAAGCCCCTGAAGCAGAGGTGGGTTCCTACTGGTTCACACCAGTTCGGTAGAACCGGTTCGTCAAATCTACCGAACCGGTTAGAAGAGGTTCCACCAGTGGACCCGGAAAGCAGGCCACACCTACAGAAGAGGTTCCAAAATTTTTTGAAACCCACCACTCACACACACACACACACAGACTCACACAGAGAGAGAAAGAGAAAGAGAAAGAAAGAAAGAAAGAAAGAAAGAAAAAAAGAAAAAAGAAAAAAGAAAGAAAAAGTGAGAGAGAGATGAAAGAAAAAAGGAAAAAGGGACAGAGACACAAAAGGAAGGAAAGAGAGAGAGAGAGAGAGAGAGAGAAAACACAGGGCCGGCAAGCCACTCTCACAAAGGAGGCCACACCCACAGAGTAGGTTCGAAAAAAAATTGAAACTCACCACTGCTACACACACACACAAACACACACACACACACACACACACACACAGAGTCCCTAGGGAGTGGGCGGCATACACATCTTATTTAAGTTGCAAAGTTGCAAAGACAGAGAGAGAGAGAGAGAGAGAGAGACTGACACAGAGAGGGAGAGAAAGAGAAAGAAAGGAAGAAATAAAGAAAGAAAGAAAAAAGAAAGAAAAAGAGTGAGAGAGAGATGAAAAAAGGGACAGAGGGACAAAAGGAAGGAAAGAGAGAGAGTGAGAGAGAGAGAGAGAAAGAAAAAGAAAGAAAGAAAGAAAGAAAACACATGGCCAGCAAGCCACTCCCACCAGGTCACATGGCTGGTAAGCCACTCCCACAAAGGAGGCCACACCCTCAGAGTAGGTTCGAAAAATTTTTTAACCCACCACTGCGGCCTGAAGGCAGGACAAGAAACAATGGATGGAAACTAATCAAGGAGAGGGGCAACCTGGAATTAAGGGGGAATTTCCTGATAACCCGAACAATTAACGGCTGGAATGAGTTGCCCCTCAGAAGTGGTAGGTGCTCCATTGCTGGAGGTTTTCACGAAGAGATTAGACAACATTTGTCTATGGTGCTATAGGGTTCTCCTGCTGAACGGGGGGTTGGACTAGAAGACCTCCAAGGTCCCTTCCGACTCTGTTCTGTTCTTTATACAAAACCATCCATTATTTACCTCATGCTTTGGCGGGTGGTGATAAGCAGTGACTGTGAAGATCGTCATGAAAGTCCCATAGAGGAATAAGCTGAAGAAAAACCTTTTTCTAACGAAGGATTCCCACTTGTAACGAAGCAGCCTGTTCAGGGGTTCCAGGGCCACCATTTTGTGCCGATTCTGTGGACGGAGAGATCACGTCAGGGAATTGTGCAGCTGCTGGTGTCCAATGAAGTGAAGTCAGAGATGCTGACCAGAACTTGTCATTTTATACCAACAAATATACATTTACATCTACGTAGGTAGCAAAGTAGATAGTCAGGCAAACAGGAGAATCACGAGGTAAAATCACCGAGCAAACAGGGCCCATGGAAGAAAAAGGGAAGGGAAAAAAGCGGGAATTCTCCCTCCACACCCACAGCAATGAAGCAGGAGAAAACGAAGAAAGAGGAGGAGAAAAATGAGAAAGAAGAGCAGGAGGAGGAGGAGAAAAAGGACGAGGAGGAAGAGAAAGAGGAGCAGAAGGAGGAGCAGAAGAGGAGAAGAAGGAAGAGGAGAAAAAGGAGGAGAAGGAGAGGGAGAAGACAGGAGGAGGAAGAGGAGGAAAAAGAGGAGGAAGAGAAAGAATAGAATAGAATAACAGAGTTGGAAAGGACCCTGGAGGTCTTCTATTCCAACCCCCTGCCTAGGCAGGAAACCCTACACCTCTTCAGACAAATAGTTATCCAAACATCTTCTTAAACAATTCCAGTGCTGGAACATTCACAACTTCTGGAGAAGAGGTGGTATTCTGCTGATTTGGACCAGCTAATTGTTGTTTTTGCGGGCATCATACATTTGAAGGGACCAGTACTAAGAAATGTAAAAGGGCTTAGAATTATAAGAAGGAAAGGCAGGAAATGTTTACAGCTTTGCTGTAACCACAAGAGTTAGAAATACACCTGCTTGTTTCAGTTTGAGAAAATGCAGGAACTTCGGGTTCAGCAAAATTGGACAGAATAGAATGGAATAGAGTAGAGTAGAGTAGAGTAGAATAGAATAGAATAGAATAGAATAGAATAGAATAGAATAGAATAGAATAGAATAGAAGAGTTGTAAGGGACCTTAGAGGTCTTCTAGTCCAATCCCCTGCTTAGGCAGGAAGCCCTATACCACTTCAGACAAATGGTTGTTCAACATCTTCTTAAAAACTTCCAGTGTTGGAGAATTCACAACTTCTGGAGGCAAGTTGTTCCACTGATTAATTGTTCTAACTGTCAGGAAATTTCTCCTCAGTTCTAGGTGGCTTCTCTCCTTGATTAGTTTCCAGCCATTGCTTCTTGTTCTACCCTCAGGTGCCTTGGAGAATAGCTTGACTGCCTCTTCTTTGGGGCAACCCCTGAGATATTGGAAGGCTGCTATCATGTCTCCCCTGGTCCTTCTTTTCATTAAACTAGACATACCCAGTTCCTGAAACCGTTCGTCATATGTTTTAGCCTCCATTCCTCTAAACGTCTTTGTTGGTCTTCTCACTCGAGAAAGAGGAGAAGAAGGAGCAGAAAGAAGAGAAGGAGAAGAAAAAGGAGGAAGAAAAGAAAGAGGAGGAGGAGAAGAAGAAAGAGGAGGAGGAGGAGGAGGAGGAGGAGGAGATGATGCTGAATAAAGGAATCGCAAGGCAGAGAAGATCTGAGAAGGACCATCCTTGACTGGATCCACTCACTGGAATGTCGCTGTTGTAGGCCAGGATCTCCAGCACTGAGTTCTCATCTTCGCTGTCGATGGAGGTCAAATCGTAGAGGGAGACTTGGATGGGACCATAGGTCCACTCGGTAAACTTGCGTGAAAGATGCTGGAATTTGGGGTCCTTCATTTCTCGCTGGAATATGTGCTTAAGAATCTGGAAAGACCAAAACGGTTAAATTGGCAACAGGAGTGTCTCTACAATTGACTACAATTGGTGCAGAATGCAGCCGCGCGAGCGATATTGGGTGTACCGAGATACACCCATGTTACACCTGTCCTCTGTGAGCTGCACTGGCTTCCTATCGGTCTCTGAACACGCTTCAAGGTGCTGGTTATTACCTTTAAAGCCCTACATGGCCTAGGACCTGGATATCTGCGAGACCGTCTTCTGCCACATACCTCCCAACGGCCGATAAAATCACACAGGATGGGCCTTCTCCAGGTGCCGTCAACCAGACAATGTCGTCTGGCGGCTCCTCGGGGGAGGGCCTTCTCTGTAGCTGCTCCGACCCTATGGAACGATCTACCCCCAGAGATCCGGACCCTTCCCACTCTCTCGGCCTTCCGAAAGGCTACTAAAACCTGGCTATTCCGGCAGGCCTGGGGCTGTTGACCTCATGAATGAGGTCCAGCCCCGCCTAGATTGAGTGCATGAAGTGTTTTTTTTTTAATTTGCTTTTCTTTTCTCTATTTTTTAATTTTTATCCTTTCAGAGATGTATTTCTGTAAGCCGCCTGGAGTCCTTCGAGATTGGACAGCATATAAATTTATTAAATTTGAATTTTCAAATTTCTCTAGGGGGTAGGTCAGAAAAGCCAAGGTGCTCTCCTTGTCCATCCATCATCTTGACATTTTTGATCTTCTTGAGGTCACATCTGATAACGAAGCTACACAATCAAGAAAACTTCCCCACAGAGGAATTGTGGGAGGGAGGGGATTATACATTGACAATGTCAGCAGTATATAGAGAAAACTTATATAAAATGTTTTGTAGATGGCATCTACCACCAGCGAGACTAGCAGAAATGTTTCCAAACAGATCACCAGAATGCTGGAAATGCAAACAGATACAGGGAACATACTATCACATGTGGTGGACCCGTCCCTCAGCAAAAAAATATTGGATAAGGATCCAAAAATGGTTAGAGGAAATGGTAAAACAGCAAACAGAGTTAAAACCGGAACTATTTATAGTTCATATGAATAATATAGGCATATTATCAGGGAAATATAAGGGAAAAATTCCAATATTTAATGTTATAATGTAATAACGGTGGCTAGAATAATATATGCTCAAAACTGGAAAAATGGAAATTTGCCTTCTGAGGAAATGGTAATAAAGAAAATATTAGACAGCTCTGAGATGGATAGCAATAGCAATAGCAATAGCAGTTAGACTTATATACCACTTCATAGGACTTTCAGCCCTCTCTAAGCGGTTTACAGAGTCAGCATATCGCCCCCAAAAACAATCCGGGTCCTCATTTTACCCACCTCGAAAGGATGGAAGGCTGAGTCAACCCTGAGCCGGTGAGATTTGAACAGCCGAACTGCAAAACTGCAGTCAGCTGATGTAGCCTGCAGTGCTGCATTTAACCACTGCGCCACCTCGGCTCTCAGGGATAGGTTAACAATGGAAATCAAAGACAAAGGAAAAACAGAATACTACTTAATTTGGGATGTATGGTATAATTGGCTAGATAGTAGATGCAAAGATTAGAAAACAAATAGCAAAAGACGATTAATGAATTAGAAATAAGTGTAAATAGAATGAACGATGAAGAATATTTATCTTCCAACATGTTAAAAACAAGAAAAAAAGTTAAGGAAACAATTGATCCATTGCTGGGAGAAAGTGGCAAGAAGGCGACAAGCAACAGGGAGAAAGCAGAACTATTTAACTCATGTTTTGCATCTGTCTTTACACAAAGGGATAAAACAGTCCAACCTATCAAAAACAGCGCCACAAAAATCAGAGTAGGAACACACGTTGAAATTGGGAAGAAAACGGTAAGTGAGCACCTGTCTACCCTTGATGAGTTCAAATCACCAGGACCGGAGGGATTACACCCCAGGGTTCTGAAGGAAGTGGCAGACGAGATCTCAGAACCACTGAACTATATCTTTCAGAGATCCTGGAGCACCGGGGAACTACCAGAGGACTGGAAAAGAGCTGATGTGGTTCCCATCTTCAAAAAAGAGGAAAAAACAGATCCAGGAAACTACAGACCTATCAGCCTGACCTCAATACCAGGAAAGATTCTGGAAAAGATAATCAAGCAACGAATTAGCGAACACCTAGAAGCAAACAAAGTAATAGCCAAAAGCCAACATGGGTTTGTCAAAAACAGATCATGGCAGACTAATCTTATGGCATTCTTTGATAATGTGACAAAATTAGTGGAGCAGAGGAACGCCGTCGATATAATTTACTTGGACTTCAGTAAGGCATTTGATAAGGTAGACCATAACCTACTACTAGATAAAGTAGAAGAATGTGGGTTGGACAGCATCACCACCAGATGGATTCGTAACTGGCTGACCAACCGCACTCAACGTGTAGCCCTCAATGGAACTGCGTCTACATGGAGGGAAGTATGCAGTGGGGGACCCCAAGGCTCTGTTTTGGGTCCAGTATTCTTCAACATCTTCATCAATGATTTGGATGTGGGAATAAATGGGTAACTCATCAAATTGGCAGATGACACCAAGCTGGCAGGAATAGCTAACACTCCAGAAGACAGGCTTAAGATACAGAAGGATCTTGACAAACTTGAACATTGGACACTATCTAATAAAATGAAATTCAGTGGTGAAAAGAGTAAGGTTCTACATTTAGGCAAGAAAAATGAAATACATAGGTACAGTATAGGTGGTACCTTGCTCAACAGTAGTAACTGTAAAAGGGATCTTGGAGTCCTAGTGGACAACCACTTAAATAGGAGCCAGCCATGTGCAGCAGCTGCCAAAAAAGCCAACACAGTTCTAGGCTGCATCAACAGAGGGATAGAATCAAGATCACGTGAAGGGTTAATACCACTTTACAAGGCCTTGGGAAGGCCACACTTGGAATACGGCATCCAGTTTTGGTCGCCACGATGTACAAAAGATGTGGAGACTCTAGAAAGAGTGCAGAGAAGAGCAACACATAGGATTAGGGGACTGGAGACTAAAACATATGAAGAGAACTGGGTATGTCTAGTTTAATGAAAAGAAGGACCAGGGGAGACAGGATAGCAATGTTCCAATATCTCAGGCATTGCCCCAAAGAAGAGGGAGTCAAGTTATTCTCCAAGGCACCTGAGGGTAGAACAAGAAACAATGGATGGAAACTTATCAAGCAAAGAAGCAACTTAGAACTGAGGAGGAATTTCCTGACAGTGAGGACAATTAATCAGTGGAACAGAAGTTGCCTCCAGAAGTTGTGAATGCCCCAACACTGGAAGTCTTTAAGAAGATGTTGGATAGCCATTTGTCTGAAACGATATAGGGTTTCCTGCCTAGCTGATTTGGACATTTTGGATGGAAAAACCAGGAAACTAATAACAATGCACTACAGTTTGCATCCACGTGGTGATACTGATAGACTATATCTGCCCCGAAAATCAGGGGGCAGAGGATTATTACAAGTGAAGCAAATAGTTGAAGAAGAAAAACATGCACTGGCTGATTAAAAGAAAGTCAAGAATATCTATTAATCGAAGTAAAGAACAAAAATCTATTGAAGGTCCAAGAGACGAAACAAGAATACAGAAAAGATGTGATAAAATCAAGAATGGAGAGTTGGCAGAACAAAGCATTGCATGGCCAATTTCTGGAAAAAATAAAAGATAAAGTGGACAGTGAAAAAACTTGGTTATGGTTAACAGCAGGTACATTAAAGAAAGAAACAGAGTCTCTAATCCTGGCTGCGCACGAACAAGCTATCCGTACAAATGCCATTAAGGCCAAAATCGAAAAATCCTCTGATGATGCCAAATGCAGACTTTGCAAAAAAGCTGATGAAACTGTTGATCACATACTCAGCTGCTGTAAAAAAATCGCGCAGACTGATTATAAATTGCGGCACAATTCAGTAGCACAAATGATCCATTGGAATTTGTGCAAAAATTATAATATTAAAACAGCAACAAACTGGTAGGAACATCAGCCTGAAAAAGTCACCGAAAATCAGATGGTCAAGATCTTGTGGGAGTTTCGCATACAAAGAGACAAAATACTGGCGCATAATACACCAGACATCACACTGGTTGAGAAAAATAAGGTTACAATCATAGACATCGCAATACCAGGTGATAGCAGGGTCGCCGAGAAGGAATATGAAAGAATCGCAAAATACCAGGATTTAAAAGTCGAAATTCAACGACTATGGCACAAACCAGCAGTGGTAATTCCAGTGGTAATTGGCACACTGGGTGCTATTCCAAAAGCACTGGAATTACATTTAAAACAGTTAAAAATTGACAAAATCACCATCAGTCAAATGCAAAAAGCCGCACTGCTTGGATCTGCACGCATATTACGAAAATATGTTATGATGTCCTAGGCCCCTGGGTGGGGCCCGACTAGTAATCAATGCAAAATCCGGCGAAACAACTGGCCGCTGTGATACAATTCTGTTGTTGTGATAATAATCCTCTTGCACCTATGTCCATTTCTCCTTTTTTCTAATCTGTCTGCAAGAAAATGGATGTACCCACAATGAAGTCAAGTTGACATTACACACACCACGATATAGACATGACAATACAGGTAGTCCTTGAGTTACAATGTTCATTTAGTGGCCATTCAAAGTTACAACGGCACGGAAAAAAGTGAGTTATGACTGTTTTTCACACTTATGACCATTGCAGCATCCCCACAGTCAGGTGATTAAAATTCAGACACTTGGCAACTGACTCATATTTATGACGGTCGCAGTGTCATGCGACCCCCTTTCGCGAGAAGCAAAGTCAAATGGGAAGCCTGATTCATTTAACAACCATGCTACCAACTCAACCACTGCAATGATCCACTTAACAACTGTGGTGAGAAAGGTTTGCGAAATGGGGCAAAACTCACTTAACAAATGTCGCACTTAGCCACCTAAATTTGGGGTGTCATAAGTCGAGGACTACCTGTACTTCACACAAGACTGGCGGGGGAATTCTGGGAGTTGAAGTCCACCCATCTTAAAAATGCCAAGTCAGTGGAACAATTATGTGGAGACAGATGGTTCTCATTGTAAGGAGTGGTTCAGTGAATCACTCGGTCGTTAAGCAAATCTAGGCTTCCCCCATTGACTTTGCTTGCTGGAAGACGGCTGGGTAGATCATGAAAAGGGATCACATGAACTCAGCAATGGTGGGTTCCGGGCAGTACGGCCCGGTACGGGCGTACCGGTGGCTGCACCGGTACGCCCATGTTTCTTACTGCTTTTTGAGGGAAACGGGCCAATCGCGTACACGCACACAGCTTACGGTGCTACGCAATCCCCACTGAGCAGCTGGGGTGTCAAATGGCGGTGGCATGTGCATGCGTGCATGTCCAAGGTGGATTCCTGGCCCCGTCATAGCGTACCGGTTGTGATGGGATCCGGAAATCACCACTGGAACCCAAGACACACCAACTGTCATAACTACATGCCAATCATCTGAATTTTGATCACATGACCATCAATGTTCCCTCTAATTTATTTCAGTGTGAGCAGAAAAGAATAGTGTTTGAGCGGCACATTTTCATGCCTGAGCACCTGAATTTTTTTCACAGATGTCACCTAAGACAACAACAAAATCAGGATTATTTGAAACTCAAAGTTATGTTTATTCAAGGTACCCGCTTAATTAAAAGTGTTATATAATATCAGTATCACTTAACAACGCTCCTGCTTAGCAACCAAATGTTGGCTCAGGAACTCTGGCATTGAAGAGTGCAAGTCTTAAAGCTGTCAAGTTACAAGACCCTTGCACCCCTAACCCTCTAGGAAAAAAACCCCCAGAGGTGTTCAAACTGGACAGCTTTAAGACTTGAGGACTTCAACTCCCAGAATTCCTCCTCCACTCATGTTGGCTCAGGAACTCTGGCATTGAGGAGTGCAAGTCTTAAAGCTGTCAAGTTACAAGATCCTTGCACCCCTAACCCTCTAGAAAAAAAAAACCCAGAGGTGTTCAAACTTGACAGCTCTAAGACTTGTGGACTTCAACTCCCAGAATTCCTCCTCCAGTCATGTTGCTCTTTCGCCTTGGTGCTGCTCTGGCTACCTCCATCTGGACCTGGCACAGCCAGCACAAACTACCGTCAGTCACCCCGTACTCATCAAAACGAGTCCGGGGAGGTCCTTTGCGGGCGACCACTCCTAGCCGCTTGTGCTCGGCACTGCGGCTGAAGTGAAGCCCCAAAGCCCCCACCGCCACCGGAATATCTGCTGCTGCCTCCTCCTCCTCCAACAGCACTGCCGGATTTGCTGAATACGGGGCGACTGACGGTAGTTTGAGCGGTGGAGCCAGCGCCTAGGTGATCCTAGGAGATCGGCTGTGCCACGTAAGCTCCTGCCGCCATCCCCACCTCCCCGCCCGTGCTAACCCTAACCAGGACAGAACATCTGAGGCTCCTCAGCTTCCGGAGCCTGTGACACTGGGAATCACGGCGTGGCAATTGGAAACTGCTGCGCGGTGTTTTCTTGCCATATGCGTGGCCGCGCAGCCGCGTGGCTTAGAGGAAACATTGGTGACCATGGGGATGCAATTAGGATTGCCCGTCACTGTTTCTGATGCCGTTGTAACTGCAACACATCACTAAACAAATGGTTGTAAGTCGAGGACTAGGTATACTGTTGAGGAGGGTGTACTACCTCGACTTTCCCAGTCTTGACGGCCAGCGTTAAAGGAGTCAGCTGTTCCATGTTTTTAATATCTTCCAATTTGCAGGAAGGGTCAATCTCGGCCCCTTTCATCAGGATCATATCGTACTTGTTGACCACGAGCTCAGTGTTCTTCTCCGTGTCGTTGGCCACCATCACCAGCGCATGGAGGACAGTGTTGCCCTTGGAATCCTGCTCGGTCAGCCTGGCCTTCTGGTGAGGTTTATCCAGGAGGTACCTGACCACTTCTGGCTGGTTGGTACAAGCAGCCAAGGAGAGAGGAAGTTCACCTGGAAGAGAGAGGATGATGGGCCAAGGTTGCATTGACCATCTAGGTCATAGGTGTCCAACCTTGGTCACTTGTAAGACCTTTGGACTTCAACTCCCAGAATTCCCCAGCCAGCAGGTCTTCCAGTGGCCAAGGTGGAAGTTCACAGCTCTTTTAAGTCTTGTGGACTTCAACTCCCAGAATTCCTCAGCCAGCAGGTCTTCAAGCTGAAGTCCACAGTTCTTTAAGTCTTCTGGCCTTCAACTCCCAGAAATCTGACTGGGGAATTCTGGGAGTGGAGGTCTACAGGTCTTCAAGTGGCCAAGGTTGGTCAACTCTGACCTGCAGTGTCTCCCAGAGTGGGAGGATATCGAATCCCCTTTGAGGATGAAAACAATGGAGCGGTCAACCAGAGTCAAATTGCACCCACAACATTTGTCCTGCCGCCCTACCGAAATAAAAGCGAGCCTTTTTGTGGTCCTTCTGGAACAAAAGACCAGAAGCCGCGGCATGGACACGAGCCCCGTTCTCCACCAGGAGCTTCACAAGAGCAAGGTTCCTCTTCTCAATGGCGATGTGGAGCGCTGTTTGGCCTGCAAAGATGGTGAGAAATGGCACCGGAGAAAGATGGGAGATTTTATCAAGACGTCTGCACAAGTTTAGGTCAAAAAAAGTCAAGATGGCGGCCACCCCTGGGCCATCAAAACTCCAACTGTTTCCCTGTTTAACTGAAAAAGCTCCATTGTTTTTAACTGTATCAATAATGCAGCCATTCCTGATACACCCGTACCGGTGCCTGCTGGAAGCAGCAGCCACCGTACCAGAACAGTGCTTTGGTGGGCCCCGCCCACCCTCGTTCCTTACCTGTATTTGAAGGAAACGGGCCATTTGTGCAGCGTTTGGCACCTGCGCGACACTCTGCCGAGTAGCTGGAGTGTCGCAGGTGGTGGATGCGCATGCGTGCATAATGCGTGTACCCGTGGTGGACGCCCAGCCCTGTTGCAGCATACGGGATTGTAACGGGGTCCGGAACCCACCGCTGAGCCATTCCCCCGAATTTCCAATTGCATGGGAAGAATTCTCATTTCAAGAATGAGAAAAGGACAGTCTCTTCATGGGATCACCCCTGGGATCAGGGATGAAATGTAAAAATGTTTGCCACTGGTTCTCTGGGCGTGGCTTGGTGGGTGTGGCTTGGTGGGGGCATGTGACTGGGTGGGCGTGGCCAACTTTTTTAAAAAAATTAATATACTTTTTTATTTTCCACTTTCATAACATATAATCACATGTATACTATTACATAGCCAATATCCTATTGTATTAAGTAGTAATTACATCAGTTCCTCTTCTCATCAGCGCCCAGAAAGATAAAAACCCATTATTAGCTCTTCTGCTCTCCATACACCTCTTTCTCCTACCTCTCTCCTACCTCCTTTCTTCCCTCCATCATCCTTTTCTACTCTACTTCCCCTTCCTTTCTCCTTCTCCTCTCTCTTCATTCCACTCCTCCTTATTCTCCTCCCTTCCCCCCTTACCCTCTCTCCTATCCCTCTCTTCCTATCTTTCTTCTCTCCTTTCCCACTCTTCCTCTCATTCACTTGGTGAACTTTTTTTAATTTTTAAAGTATTTTTACTACCTATTCGCCCGAGCCGGTAGTAAAAGAAATGCTTTAAGAAGGGGGAAATACAGATGAGAAATACAAGCTGGAATGGAGAAGATGGATTGATTATATTCAAAATAAATATGGGACTAAGAAACTTCAGTTAGCTTATGAATGAATAAACAAGGAATGTTACAACTTATCTAAGTTAGCTTTACAAAAGTGGAGTTAAAGTACGAGCGAGTAAAGTTAGTTAGTTTATTTTAGTGTATGATTACTAAATGTTTATGCCCTGTATTTACTCTGGGAGGTTGGGGGGGATGTGGGATTGGGGGGCAGGGAGGGAAGGGGAAAGGTATATAATTGTAACATTTATTAAAACTTTTAATAAAAAAAAAGAAGGGGGGAGGTTCAGCTGTGCGGGGCCATCGTGGGAACCTTTTCGAGGTTCCGAGGTGGTGCAGTGAGTAGAGTGCAGAACTGCAGGCCACTTCAGCTGACTGCTAGTTCAGCGGTTCAGCGGTTCAAATCTCACCGGCTCAGGGTTGACTCAGCCTTCCATGCTTCCGAGGTGGGTGAAATGAGGACCCAGACTGTGGGGGCGATATGCTGACTCTGTAAACCACTTAGAGAGGGCTGAAAGCCCTATGAAGCAGTATATAAGCCTAACTGCTATTGCTATTGCTATTCCCCCCCCCCATTTTTAAAGCATTTTTTTAAACTACTGAATAGGTAGTAAAAAATACTTTGAGAAGTGAAAAAAAGAAAGATTCCCACCATTAAACAGCACAGCTGATTGTCACAGAACCTTTCCCCCCCCCCACTTTTTAAAGCATTTTTTAACTACCAGTTCGGGCGAATAGGCAGGAAAAAAATGCTTTTAAAAGTGTGGGGGGAGGGGAAAAGCTTCCGACACTGTGAGCGGAACCAACAACAATTGTCCCTACCGGTTCGCGCAAACCGGTAGCATTTCACCCCTCCCTGGGATGGTGGTGGCCATCTTGACTCTTATGACCACATTCCTGGCTGTCTATTCAGAAAGACATTTAGACATTTTTAGACATTTTATTAGGATTTATAGGCCGCCCTTTTCCCTGAGGGGACTCAGGGCGGCTTACAATCACAGGGAAGGGGGTGCAATATCAAAAGACAAACAATATGTGAACAGAAGAAAATAATAAAACACAACTTGCATTCAACAGTCAACACTCGGGCGGGTAAATTGGGAACCTATCCCCAGGCCTGATGGGAGAGCCAGGTCTTAATGGCTGTGCGGAAGGTCTGGATGGTGGTGAGGGTACGGATCTCGACGGGGAGGTCGTTCCACAGGGTCGGAGCTGCAACAGAAAAGGCTCTCCTCCGTGTAGTCGCCACTCGACATTGACTGGCGGATGGAATCCGGAGGAGGCCCAGTCTGTGCGATCTAATCGGTCGGAGGGAGGTGATCGGCAGAAGGCGGTCTCACAAGTACCCAGATCCACTACCATGGAGTGCTTTAAAGGTGGTCATCAGTACCCTGAAGCGCACCCGGAGATCGACAGGTAGCCAGTGCAGCTCGCGGAGGATGGGTGTAATGTGGGCGAACCGCGGTGCGCCCACTATCACTCGCGCGGCTGCATTCTGGACTAACTGCAGTCGCCGGATGCACTTCAAGGGCAACCCCATGTAGAGCCCATTGCAGTATTCCAGCCTAGAGATCACAAGGGCTCGAGTGACTGTTGTGAGGGCCTCCCGGTTTAGGTAGGGCCGCAACTGACGGACCAGGCGAACCTGGGCAAATGCCCCCCTGGTCACAGCCGACAGCTGGTGGTCAAAAGTCAGCTCTGGATCCAGGAGGACTCCTAAGTTGCGGACCCTATCTGAGGGGTATAAAATTTGACCCCCCAGCCTAAGTGTTGGAACATTGGCCAAATTGTTGGGAGGGAAACACAACAGCCACTCGGTCTTGTCCGGGTTGAGTACCAGTTTGTTAGCGCTCATCCAGAAAGGCATTTGTTATATCAACTTTGGGGGGAGGGCATGGAAATTGATTAAATAAACAAATTCCCCAAATTTGTTGGCAAAAATGTCATGGGATTTCCATAAGATCGAGGCAGGTCTTCCCTCTGCTTGGAAAGCCCATGCCCCTAGTCCTCAGTGAGGTGCTTCTGCTGAGCCTCGGTCAGATCCGGTTTGAACTGAGCTGTTGTGCCAACACTTTCTCCTGGCGGCTGCTTAGCTCCAGCAACGGCTTCCTGTTGGGGCCCCAAGGAGCCCAGGCGGGCAGGCGAGGAGTGGCTGGGAGGGGGAAGGGCTAAGAGAGGCCAGCGAGGCGCCCCACAATGTGAGTGACACCGAGTTGGCCACACCCACCCAGTCACATGACCACCTGGCCACGCCCACCCAGCCAGTCGTTAGGCAGATGATATCATTGGCCCAGGGGATTTAAAATTATGAATTTATTGGTTCCTGAAGTCCGAAAGGTTGGTGATCTCTGACCTGGATGACTGAAGATTCTCCCCAGAGTTTCTCCCAACTGAAGATCTCCTTCCAGCCACCCCAGTTCCTCTTGTCATCAATACCCAGAAAGATAAACCCATTATTAGCTCTTCTGCTCTTCATACACCTCTTTCTTCTGCCTCTCTCCTACCTCCTTTCTTCCCTCCATCATCCTTTCCTACTCTACTTCCCCTTCCTTTCTCCTTCTCCTCTCTCTTCATTCCACTCCTCCTTATCCCCCTCACCTTCCCCCCTTACCCTCTCTCCTATCCCTCTCTTCCTATCTTTCTTCTTTCCTTTCCCACTCTTCCTCTCATTCACTTGGTGAACTTTTTTTTAATTTTTAAAGTATTTTTACTACCTATTCGCCCGAGCCGGTAGTAAAAAAAAAAATGCTTTAAGAAGGGGGAAATACAGATGAGAAATACAAGCTGGAATGGAGAAGATGGATTGATTATATTCAAAATAAATATGGGACTAAGAAACTTCAGTTAGCTTATGAATGAATGAACAAGGAATGTTACAACTTATCTAAGTTAGCTTTACAAAAGGGGACTTAAAGTACGAGCGAAGGGACGATGCTAAAGTTAGTTAGTTTATTTTAGTGTATGATTGCTAAATGTTCATACCCTGTATTTGCTCTGGGAGGTTGGGGGGGCGGGGAAGGGTGGGAGGGGATGTGGGTTTGGTGGGGAGGGAGGGAAGGGGAAAGGTATATAATTGTAAAATTTATTAAAACTTTTAATAAAAAAAAAGAAGGGGGGAGGTTCAGCTGTGCGGGGCCATCGTGGGAACCTTTTCGAGGTTCTGAGGTGGTGCAGTGAGTAGAGTGCAGTACTGCAGGCCACTTCAGCTGACTGCTAGTTCAGCGGTTCAGCGGTTCAAATCTCACCGGCTCAGGGTTGACTCAGCCTTCCATCCTTCCGAGGTGGGTGAAATGAGGACCCAGATTGTTGTTGGGGGCAATATGCTGACTCTGTAAACCACTTAGAGAGGGCTGAAAGCCCTATGAAGCAGTATATAAGCCTAACTGCTATTGCTATTGCTATTCCCCCCCCCCCCCCATTTTTAAAGCATTTTTTTAAACTACCGAATAGGTAGTAAAAAATACTTTCAGAAGTGAAAAAAAATAATATTCCCACCATTAAACAGCACAGCTGATTGTCACAGAACCTTTCCCCCCCCCCCCACTTTTTAAAGCATTTTTTAACTACCAGTTCGGGCGAATAGGCAGGAAAAAAATGCTTTAAAAAGTGTGGGGGGAGGGGAAAAGCTTCTGACACTTTGAGCGGAACCAACAACAATTGTCCCTATCGGTTCGCGCAAACCGGTAGCATTTCACCCCTACCTGGGATGGTGGTGGCCATCTTGACTCTTATGACCACATTCCTGGCTGTCTATTAAGAAAGGCGTTTGTTATATTAACGTTGGGGGGAGGGCATGGAAATTGATGAAATAAACAAATTCCCCAAATTTGTTGGCAAAAATGTCACGGGATTTCCATAAGATCGAGGCAGGTCTTCCCTCTGCTTGGACAGCCTATGCTCCTAGTCCTCAGTGAGGTGCTTCTGCTGAGCCTCCTTCTCGGTCGGATCCGGTTTGAACTGAGCTGTTGTGCCAACTCTTTCTCCTGGCGGCTGCTTAGCTCCAGCAACGGCTTCCTGTTGGGGCCCCAAGGAGCCCGGGCGGGCAGGCGAGGAGTGGCTGGGAGGGGGAAGGGCTAAGAGAGGCCAGCGAGGCGCCCCACAATGGGAGTGACACCGAGTTGGCCACACCCAGCCAGTCACATGACCACCTGGCCACGCCCACCCAGCCAGTCGTTAGGCAGATGATATCATTGGCCCAGGGGATTTAAAATTATGAATTTAGTGGTCCCTGAAGTCCGAAAGGTTGGTGATCCCTGACCTGGATGACTGAAGATTCTCCCCAGAGTTTCTCCCAACTGAAGATCTCCTTCCAGCCACCCCATCCTAGAAGACAGAGTCCTCCACCCTCACCGTCCCAGGAAGGAGCCTTACCCTTGTGGCATCTGTCAGTGCAAGCGGTGTTGACCAAAGACTTGGGGTTTTCTGTCTCCTTGTCTATCTCCAGGAGCAAAGGGATAGTGGGGTTCTGTCCATCTTTCAAATGGAGCAAGGCCTTCATCAAACAGGTCTTCCCCGTCTTCCCATCTGGAAGAAAGAAGAAGCCGAGGGAAGGAAGCTTAGGTGATGCCCATCTCGTCTTCCATCTTCCTAAAACAGCCTTTCTCCACTTTAGCCATGGACGGACTTCAACACCCAGAATCCCTCAGTCAGGGTTCTTTAAGATGGGTGGACTCCCACTCCCAGAATTCCCCAGTCAGGATTCTTTAAGAGGGATGGACTTCCACTCCCAGAATTCCCCAGCCAGGGTTCTTTAAAGAGGAGAGGAATTTCCTAACAGTTGGGACAATTAACCAGTGGAACAGCTTGCCACCAGAAGCTGTGTGTGCTCCATCACTGGATGTTTTTAAGAAGAGTCTAGACAGTCACTTACAGTATCTGAAATAGTATAGGTTCTCTTGCTTGAGCAGGGGGTTGGACTAGATGACCTCCAGGTTCCCTTTCAGCTCTATTCCGATTAACCCCACAGTTCTCCCCTGAGCTGCAAATATTCCATTTTAGGGGAAGTTCTATGAGGCTTGTCTTCTTGTTACCCTGATGTAACGGCAGGAGAGTCAGCAAGATCTACCTCTAAATTGAGTGTCGGTGAGAAAGGTGGACGTTCTCCGCAGATAATTACTCAGGCCATTGAGCCGTTCCGGGCCTCCCGCGACTACGGCTTGGAAAATGCGCTTGTTGTCGAAGTAATTTGGATCATCCGGTCTGAGGAAGAGAAAGGAGAGGAAAAAGGTCCAAGACAGATTCACTCCTTTGGTCCACTGCCCAGCTGTTAACTTTGGGCCAAATACCAGGAGATGGTGAATTCTAGTCCCTGCCTTAGTCATGAAAACTGGCTGGGTGACTGTGGGCCAATCACCAGGAGCCAATGAGTTAAAGGTGGCTCATAGAACATAGAATAATAAAGTTGGAAGGTTAATAATAAGTTAATAAGGTTAATAATAGATTGGAAGGCTCGGTGCCTTTGGGCCAATCAGCAGGAGGCAGTGAGTTCTAGTCCCACCTTAGCCATGAAAGCCAACTGGGTGTCTTTGGGCCAATCACTAGGAGCCAGTGAATTCTAGTTCTGCCTTAGGCATGAAAGCCAGCTGGGTGCCTTTGGGCCAATCACTAGGAGCCAGTGAATTCTAGTTCTGCCTTAGGCATGAAAGCCAATTGGGTGACTTTGGGCCAATCAGCAGGAGGCGGTGAGTTCTAGTCTCGTCTGAGCCATGAAAACTGAGTGGGTGCCTTTGGGCCAATTGCCAGGAGACAGTGAATTCTAGTCCTGCCTTAGGCATGAAAACCAATTGGGTGCCTCTGGGCCAATCACCAGGAGGCGGTGAGTTCTAGTCCTGCTTTGGGCACGAAATCTGGTTGGGTGACTTTGGGCCAGTCCCCCCCCTCTCTCTCTCTCAGGCCAACCCACAGGGTTGTTGTTGTGGGGGAAATAGAAGAAGGAAGGTGTCTTGGATAGGTTCACCATCTTGAGTTATTTGTAAAAATAAGAAAGGCAGGAAAGAAATGAAAAAAATAATCGTATCGTGCATCGCTTTAAGATGACAGAATAACAGAGTTGGAAGGGACCTTGTGGGTCATCTAGTCCAACCCAAGGCCGCGATTCCTGCACTGGACTGCAAAACAGCCCATAAACCTTGGACAGAGACCAACGCAAAAATTCTCCCTGGTGGCGAAATTCTGCAAAATAATTCCCATTGTGATAAATGACTTACGGGACGAGTCCTGGCCGGTAATTCAGATTCACCCGGATCTGGGGGGAGGGAGGGGCTTCCTTCTGGAAAGGGGTCTCCAAGGGGGGCAGGCCATGCTCCGCCCCAGCTGTCCCCTTCGTGGCTGCGTTCGGATCCTCCGCAAGGCCATCATCCGTCTCCAGCACAAAGCGGGATCTGCTCATTGTCCCGACACTGGCAAGTGGGCCAAAGGCTGAACCTAAAGGGCTGGCAGAACTGGGTAGGGAGGGGTTGTGGGGAAGGGGTTGGGACAAAGGGATCTTGTTGTGGACAATCAATTAAATACGCGCCAGCAGTGTGCATTGTCAGCCAAGAGCCCATGCAATCCTAAATTGTTTGCCTCCTGAAAAAAGCACCGTTGGGACAACCACGAACTGAATGACGGAGAATATCTACAGAGTTTTAGCTAATTTGGGATGAAGACCCTTGGAATGGTTGTGGGAACAGGAATGGATTTCCAGAGGGAAAAGAATTGCAGTCGACAGGAACCATTTGCACCACTCGGGTGACCCTGAGGACACAGAGAAACCTCCAAGGGTGGGTGTTGTGGCCCAGCAGGAGCCGTTGGAGCTGCCACCAGACTCCGACAGCGAGGGGCCCTATGAGTCGGCTTTGGAGGATGTGGAGGACCCTTGACAGGGTTCCGACTCCGAGCAGGGCGCAGAGAGGCGCCTGAGCCTTGGACCAGTGTGGAGGAGACAAAGGAGTGTGATCCTGACGTCATGCATTGGAGCAGTGGGGAGAAGACAAGGGAGTTGGTCCTGGATGCCCGGCAACGGAGAGCTAATAGGCGTAAGGAACAGTTACGCAGTTACAGGAGATAATCGCACTCAGCCGGTGGTAATTAGGCTCCTCTCAAGACTATAAAAGGAATGATTGTGCACATGCCCTTTTGCAGGAGTCAAAGTTGGAGAACATTTGTGGCTACTTGGCAGGCTGGATCTTTTTAAAAGTTTTTTATTTTTTCATTTTCATACAAATAACCGAATGTACCCTGTTACATAACCAACATTGTTTTATATTATTAAATATTTAAATACAATACAAATGCAATAGCAGAGTACCCTATATTGCTGTATTTATGTGTTTTTAATTATCACGTGGGGACTGTCTGAGTGAACAAATGAGTGTGTCTGATTCGGAGGGCCTGTCAGGGAATGCGGGAGCTATAGGTGTGGTCGGGGGGACCACGGACACGGGAGTGGGCCGGAGCATTACGGTCGTAACGGGGAGGGGCAGATATGGCGGGGACTTTAGGGCTGGCCATTACCGGGGAAGGAGGGTTCGCTACGTCACAGCGATCCCTCCTTCCGGCCCTATGAGTCCCACTCCGAGGCCAGATGGCGCGAGTAATCAGGACCCTGGTCTCCGGCTGTTGTCGCTAAATGCCAGGTCTGTTGTTCACAAGGCTCCCCTCGTCCGGGACTTAATTTTAGACGAGGCGGCAGACCTGGCATGTATTACTGAAACCTGGCTGGGCCCGGAGGGAGGAGTCCCCCTCGTAGAGATGTGCCCAGAAGGATTTCAGGTGCTTCATCAGCCGAGAGCTCAGGGAAGGGGTGGGGGTGTGGCTATTGTTATTCGGGAGTCTTTAGTACCTCGTAGGATCCCTGCTCCGGAGCTTGTCGGGTGTGAGTCCCTACTGGTGAAGCTGGACCTCAAGGGTCAAGTGGGCCTGCTGCTAACGTACCTGCCTCCCAACAGCGTTGCAGCAGCCCTCCCCTCACTCCTCGAGTCGGTAGCCGAGCTGGCAATTGAGTTCCCCAGGCTTATGGTCCTGGGGGATTTCAATTTGCCTACGCTCGGTGAACACTCTGATGGGGCACAGGAGTTCATGGCTTCCATGACAGCGATGGGCTTGACCCAGATAATTCGGGGCCCAACTCACTCTGCGGGTCACATGCTCGACCTCGTATTCCTCTCGGAGCAGTGGACTTGTGACCTTGGTCTGAGGGGTAATGAGATCATACCCCTGTCGTGGTCAGACCACTGCCTACTGAGGCTTGACTTCCGAAGACCAAACCCCCACTGTAGGGAGGAGGAACCGACCAAGTGGTTCCGCCCCAGGTGACTTATGGACCCTTTGAGGTTCCAGACGGAGCTTGGGGTTATTCCTGATACTCTCGCCCACAGTCCGGTAGAGACTCTGGTTGCTGCCTGGCATTCGACAGCATCGGAGACCCTCGACCGGATTGCGCCACTACGGCCCCTCCGAGGCGGCGGATCCCGGAGGCCTCCTTGGTTCACCGAGGAGCTCCGGGAGAGGAAGCGCCGGAGGAGACGCCTAGAGCACCTGTGGAGGTCCGATAAATCCGAATCGAACCGAGCACTTTTAACAACCTGCACCAAGGATTACATCAGGGCACTTAGGGCAGCAAAGAGATCTTATATTGCCACCTTGGTTGTGTCCGCCGAGTCCCGTCCAGCCGCCCTGTTTAGGATAACCCATTCCCTCTTAAATAAGAGGGATACGGGGGACCCCTTGCAGGGTAGGGCTGAAGACTATGCCCAGTTCTTGGCGGACAAAGTTGCTCGGTTTCGGTCGGATTTGGACTCCACCTTTGCAGAGCCAGCCGAGACACGAGAGGACGATTTGGTAGACCATCGCTGGGTTGAGTTTCAGGATGTTACCCCCGGGGACATGGACAAGGCCATGAGGGCTGTGAGTGCCTCCACCTGTGTACTGGACCCGTGTCCCTCCTGGCTGGTTGCTAACAGCAGGGAGGTGACACGGGGCTGGATCCAAGCGGTTATTACTGCCTCGCTTCGGGAGGGGCACTTCCCCGCCGCACTTAAAACGGCAGTGGTGAGACCCCTCCTGAAGAAACCATCTTTGGATCCAGCCGTACTTAACAACTACCGTCCAGTCTCCAACCTCCCCTTTATTGGGAAGGTTGTTGAGAAGGTGGTGGCCTACCAGCTCCAGCGGTCCTTGGAGGAAGCCGACTACCTGGACCCCTTCCAGTCCGGCTTCAGACCTGGTTACAGCACAGAAACCGCTTTGGTCACATTGACCGATGATCTCTGGAGAGCCAGGGATGGAGGCCATGCCTCCATCTTGGTTCTCCTTGACCTCTCGGCGGCTTTCGATACCATCGACCATGGTATCCTTCTGCGACGACTGCGGGAGGTGGGGGTGGGAGGCACTGTTTTGCAGTGGTTCTCCTCCTACCTCTCGGACAGGTCGCAGTCGGTGTTGGTCGGGGGACAGAGATCGACCATGAGGCCCCTAACATATGGGGTGCCGCAGGGGTCGGTCCTGTCCCCCGTACTATTTAACATCTACATGAAACCGCTGGGCGAGATCATTCGGAGGCACGGGATAAGATACCACCAATATGCGGACGATACGCAGCTGTATCTGTCCGCCCCGTGCCAACTCAATGAAGCGGTGGACGTGATGAACCAGGGACTTGAAGCTGTTAGGGACTGGATGAGGGCTAACAAGCTTGTACTCAACCCAGAAAAGACCGAGTGGCTGTTGTGTTTCCCTCCCAAAAATTTGGTTAGTGTCCCATCGCTCAGGCTGGGGGGCCAAATTTTACACCCCTCAGACAGGGTTCGCAACTTGGGAGTCCTCCTGGATCCACAGCTGACCTTTGATGACCACCTGTCGGCTGTGACCAGGGGGGCATTTGCCCAGGTTCGCCTGGTGCGCCAGTTGCGACCCTACCTGAATCGGGAGGCTCTCACAACAGTCACTCGCGCCCTCGTGACCTCTAGGCTGGAATACTGCAACGTGCTCTACATGGGGCTGCCCTTGAAGAGCATCCGGCGGCTTCAGCTAGTCCAGAATGCGGCCGCGCGAGTGATTGTGGGTGCACCTCGGTTCGCCCACATAACACCTATCCTCCGCGAGCTGCACTGGCTACCTGTTGATCTCCGTGTGCGCTTCAAGGTGCTTCTTACTACCTACAAAGCCCTTCATGGTAGTGGATCTGCGTACTTGGGAGACCGCCTCCTGCCAATCACCTCCTCTCGACCCATAAGATCTCACAGATTAGGCCTCCTCCGAGTGCCATCTGCCAGCTGGCTACTACGCGGAGGAGAGCCTTTTCAGTGGCAGCTCCGACCCTCTGGAACGATCTCCCCATGGAGATTCGTACCCTCACCACCCTTCAGACCTTTCGCGCAGCCCTCAAGATCTGGCTATCCCGCCAGGCCTGGGGGTAAAGACCATAATCCGCCCCCACCCGAATGTTGTATGAATGTTGCTTGATTTTAATTATACATTGTGTTTTTATGTTATTGTATGTCTTCCCCTCCCATACAAGTTGTTAGCCGCCCTGAGTCCCCTCAGGGAAAAGGGCGGCCTATAAATAAACTCAACTACTACAACTACTAACTACTGGAAGGGGCCTTGGAGATCTTCTAGTCCAACCCCCTACCTAGGCAGGAAACCTATACCATTTCAGAGAAATGGCTATCCAGTGATGGGGCATTCACAACTTCTGGAGACTCTAGAAAGAGTGCAGAGAAGAGCAACAAAGAGGATTAGGGGACTGGAGACTAAAACATATGAGGAATGGTTGCAGGAACTGGGCAGGTCTAGTTTAATGAAAAGAAGGACTAGTGGAGACACAATAGAAGTCTTCCAATATCTCAGAAGTTGCCCCAAAGAAGAGGGAGTCAAGCTATTCTCCAAGACACCTGAGGGTAGAACAAGAAGCAATGGGTGGAAACTAATCAAGGAGAGAAGCAACTTAGAACTGAGGAGGAATTTCCTGACAGTGAGAACAATTCACCAGTGGAACAGAAGTTGCCTCCAGAAGTTGTGAATGCCCCAACACTGGAAGCCTTTAAGAAGATGCTGGATAGCCAATTTGTCTGGAATGGAATAGGGTTTCCTGCTTGATCAGAGGGTTGGACTCTGATCCAACCCTCTGATCAAGGGGGTCTCTTCCAACTGTATTATTATGTTCTGTAGCAGAAGAAGAACCAACATGAGGAGGAAGAAGGAGGAAGTGGCAAGTGAGAAGAAGGGAAGGCAGGAAGGAAGGAAGGAAGGAAGGAAGGAAGGAAGGAAGGAAGGAAGGAAGGAAGGAAGGAAGGATGATAATAGAGCTTGAAAGGACCTTGGAGGTCTTCTAGTCCAACCCCCACTTCTTCAACCAGAAGACCTTACTCTATTTCAGACAAGTGACTGTCCAGTCTCTTCTTAAAAATCTCCACAACTTCTGGTGGCAAGCTGTTCCACTGGTTAATAGTCCTCGCTGTTGTCCTCACTGTTCTCCTTAATTCCAGGTTAATTCTCTCTTTGATTACTTTCCATCCATTGTTTCTCCTCCTGCCTTCTGGTGCTTTGGAAAATACGTATGTTGACCCCAGTGGTGGGTTTCAAAATTTTTAGAACCTATTCTGTAGGTGTGGCCTGTTTTGTGGGAGTTCAACTCCCAAAATGACCTCCAGTCCAAGAAGAAATAACCTCTTACAAATATCGGAACACATTTTTTTCCTGCTTTGGACACAGGGGTTAAACGGGCTAATTCCAGAAATGTTCTTGGTTCCTCTAGACACATAACCTGAACCTGCGAAATGTCACTTCTCACGGTGGTGTGTCTAATATAATTGGTCTGAGTCTGAGAATTCCGACCACTTCCCCCTTTTTCAGGTTATAATGGTAGCCACATCCTTCCTGGCAGAGATACTTAAGGCTTCTCTACTCCAGGTGAAACTGCTGCTCTTCGGATGCACCGCCAATCTCGCAGCGGAGAGGTCGTGTCGGGGTTACAGACCAAGGACCCAGGTTGATTTCTTGCCTTTGTTGAAGATCCCTGCAAAGGATTCTGGAGATCTGGGACGATTAGCCTCGTGAAATCCAACCAGTCAGTGAGTATCCTCCTTCCCCTCCGAAAATAAAACAATGGGGCTCGTGAACGAGATGGCTTTAGAGCATGTGCAGATTGCTGAACTGTCTTGCAGTTTAGATCAGAGGGAATCAAATGCTTATTTTTGCTTTGCTACTAATGGGATGCGTTTAGTAGTGAAATTCAAATTTATTTACTACCAGTTCTGTGGGTGTGGTGTGGCATGGCAGGCGTGGCTTGGTGGGCCTGGCAGGGGAAGGGTACTGCAAAATCTCCATTCCCACCTGTTCTGACCTCCCTCGTCCTACAACAAAGCACGCCGAGACAAAGATACTGCAAGGATTTATTGACACATAGACAGGACCTTGGCAGCAAGCCAGCACAGACAAGACGTTGGCAGCAATCCAGCACAGACTAACCTTGGCAGCAATCCAGCCTGCCAGGCTAGCCACGAATGTTCTCCAACTTTAGTGAATACGTTGACTCCTGCAAAATGGCATGTGCACAATCATTCCTTTTATAATCTTGAGAGGAGCCTAATTACCACCGGCTGAGTGCAATTATCTCCTGTAACTGCATAACTGTTCCTTACGCCTATTAGCTCTCCGTTGCCGGGCATCCAGGAACAACTCCCTTGTCTCCTCCCAACTGCTCCAATTCATGATGTCAGGATCACACTCCTTTGTCTCCTCCCCACTGGTCCAAGGCTCAGGCACCTCCTTGTTGCCAACCAGCCTCTCTGCGCCCTGCTCGGAGTCGGAACCCTGTCCAGGGTCCTCCACATCCTCCAGAGCCGACTCATAGGGCCCCTCGCTGTCGGAGTCTGGTGGCAGCTCCAACGGCTCCTGCTGGGCCACAACACCCACCCTTGCAGGTTTCTCTGTGTCCTCAGGGTCACCCGAGGGGTGCAAATGGCTCCTGTCGACTGCAATTCTTTTCCCTCTGGAAATCCATTCCTGTTCCCACAACCATTCCAAGGGTCTTCATCCCAAATTGCGTAGCTAAAACTCTGTAGATATTCTCCGTCATTCAGTTCGTGGTTGTCCCAACGGTGCTTTTTTCAGGAGGCAAACAATTTAGGATTGCATGGGCTCTTGGCTGACAATGCACACTGCTGGCTCGTATTTAATTGATTGTCCACAGCAAGATCCCTTTGTCCCAACCCCTTCCCCACAACCCCTCCCTACCCAGTTCTGCCAGCCCTTTAGGTTCAGCCTTTGGCCCACTTGCCACTGTCGGGACAATGAGCAGATCCCACTTTGCGCTGGAGACGGATGATGGCCTTGCGGAGGATCCGAACGGAGCCACGAAGGGGGCAGCTGGGGCGGAGCATGGACTGCCACCCTTGGAGAGCCCTTTCCAGAAGGAAGCCCCTCCCTCCCCCCAGATCCGGGTGAACCTGAATTACCGGCCAGGACTCGTCCCGTAAGTCATTTATCACAATGGGAATTATTTTGCAGAAATTCACCACCAGGGAGAATTTTTGTGTTGGTCTCTGTCCAAGGTTTACAGGTTGCTTTGCAGTCCAGTGCAGGAATCGCGGGCTTGGGTTGGACTAGATGACCCACAAGGTCCCTTCCAACTCTGTTATTCTGTCATCTTAAAGCGATGCACGACACAATTATTTTTTTTCATTTCTTCCCTGCCTTTCTTATTTTTACAAATAACTCAAGACGGTGAATCTATCCAAGGCACCTTCCTTCTTCTATTTTCTCCACAACAACAACCCTGTGGGTTGGCCTGAGAGAGAGAGAGAGAGGGAGAGAAAGAGAGAGGGCGGGGGGACTGGCCCAAAGTCACCCAACCAGATTTCATGCCCAAGGCAGGACTAGAACTCACCTCCTGGTGATTGGCCCAAAGGCACCCAGCTGGCTTTCATGGCTAAGGTGGGACTAGAATTCACTGGCTCCTAGTGATAGGCCCAAAGGCACCCAGCTGGCTTTCATGGCTAAGGTGGGACTAGAAATTACTGCCTCCTGATGATTGGCCGAATGTCACCCAATTGGCTTTCATGCCTAAGGCAAAACTAGAATTCACCGGCTCCTAGTGATTGGCCCAAAGTCACCCAATTGGCTTTCATGCCTAAGTCAGAACTAGAATTCACTGGCTCCTAGTGATTGGCCCAAAGGCACCCAGCAGGCTTTCATGCCTAAGGCAGAACTAGAATTCACCGCTCTTAGTGATTGGCCCAAAGATATTGCAAAAAATGCAGATAGGAGATAATTTTTTACAGTCAATTAAAGCAATATACCAACAGCAAACAGCACAAATCATAGTCAATGGAAGTTTAACAGACTCTTTTTAAATTGGAAAAGGTACAAGACAGGGCTGTCCTTTGTCCCCATTATTGTTTATTATAACTTTGGAAGTATTGTTGAATAAAATACGGGGCTTGGATGGTTTAAAAGGGATCAAGATTAGGCAGCAAGAATATAGAGTCCACGCTTTTGCGGATGATTTGGTCATAATATTGGAACAACCGCAGGAATCCAGTATGGTTTTATGAATACGATTAATCAATATGGTCAAGTGTCTGGCTTTAAAATAAATTTAGGAAAAACCAAAATATTAGCTATAAATATGAATATTAAACAAAAGGAAGAATTAGGAGTGATGCTAGGATGTGAGGTAGTTAAAAAAGTCAAATATCTTGGAGTTAACATTTTAACTTCAAATGGGAAATTATATAAGCATAATTATGAACCACTTTGGCATAGCATACAGACAGAGATGAAAAAATGGGAGAAATTGCACTTATCTTTGCTGGGTAGGATAGCGGCAGTGAAAATGAACATTTTACCAAAATTTTTATTTCTTTTCCAAATGTTACCTATACTTAAAAAAGATGCGAACCTTTTAGAATGGCAGAAGGGTATCAACAAATTTGTGTGGGCAGGAAAGAAGCCGAGGGTAAAGATGAAAATAATGCAAGATGTACGTGAGAGAGGAGGATTGAAACTACCTAATTTAAAACTATATTATGATGCAGTGGCATTATCTGTAATTAGTGATTGGACTCATTTAACCAATGATAGAATATTGAATATTGAGGGACACGATCTGGTATTTGGCTGGCATGCTTACCTGTTATTCAACAAAAAATTGGATAAGAATTTTAAAAGTCATATTTTAAGAAATGCTTTATTGCGGGTTTGGAAGAAATACCAATTTAAATTAAATGACAAGATACCCATGTGGGCAATTCCTAGACACGCAATTGAAAATATGAATACAGCACAAAAACAGGACAGAATTACTTACAGACAGCTTCTTACCTCGGAAAGGGGGGTATTACAATTAAAATCTTTAGAGGTATTAAAAGAGGAGAAGGTAGTTCAAACATGGTTCCAGTATGGGCAATTACAGGCTAGGTGGAAAATAGATCAAAAAATTGGTTTTATCCAAGTTGAGGATAATCTGTTTAAACAAATAAGAGATCAAAGCTTAATGCATATAAAGAGGATATATAATGTATTAATACAGATGGATTCGGAAACAGAATTAGTTAAAGATTGTGGGCTCAAAATATTGAGGAACCAATAATGTTGGATACATGGGAAAGAATCTGGGTAAGAAATGTGAAATTTACACAAGCTCAAAATCTGAGAGAAAATTTTTACAAGATGTTCTATAGATGGCATTTAGATCCTAAAAAGTTGGCTTCTATGTATCCGAATGTACAGCCTAAATGTTGGAGGTGTGGTTCTCTCGATGCTAGATATTATCATATATGGTGGACCTGCCAAAAGGTTAAGGCATTCTGGATAAAAATATGGTGGGTCATGCAAAATATTTTTAAAAGAAGGATAAAGTTTATTCCTCAGTTATTTTTACTAGGTATATGTACTGACTTTACAGCGGTAGAGACTAATTTGATTCTGCACCTAATAACGGCAGCAAGACTGTTGGTGGCGCAATATTGGAAGAAGGAAGACTTGCCTACAATCCAAGAATGGACATTGAAAGTGACAAACTTAGCCGAGATGGCTAAAATATCTGCATATCTTAAAGATCACTCAAATGAGAGATATAAACGAGACTGGAAAAAAATGGATTGACTATATACAAAATAAATACGGGACCAAGAAATTCCAGTTAGCCTATGCTTAAGATCAGAAATGATTTAAACTGTTAAAAGTTAGTTCAGTAAGAAGAAGCTAAGGTCAATGCAGAATGTCATTAATTTCTTTATTTCTTTTTTCTCAATAGATTTTAGACTGTGTTAGTTAAAAATCCATACCGTGTACGGGTTCTGGGAAGTCGGGGGGGGGGGGGGGAAGGAGGAGGGGGTTGGGGGGGGTGGAGGGAGGGAGGGGCACACACAAAAAAATTGTACTTCAATGCCTTAATGATTGACAAATGATGAAATATTTGTGTTTTTTTAAAAAGAAATAAAATAAATATTTGACACAGTGATTGGCCCAAAGACACCCAGTTGGCTTCCAAGGCTAAAGTGGGACTAAACTCACCGTCTCCTGCTGATTGGCCCAAAGGCACCGATCCTTCCAACCTATTATTAACCTTATTAACTTATTATTAACCTTCCAACTCTATTATTCTATGTTCTATGAGCCACCTTTAACTCATTGGCTCCTGGTGATTGGCCCACAGTCACCCAGCCAGTTTTCATGACTAAGGCAGGGACTAGAATTCACCATCTCCTGGTATTTGGCCCAAAGTTAACAGCTGGGCAGTGGACCAAAGGAGTGAATCTGTCTTGGACCTTTTTCCTCTCCTTTCTCTTCCTCAGACCGGATGATCCAAATTACTTCGACAACAAGCGCATTTTCCAAGCCGTAGTCGCGGGAGGCCCGGAACGGCTCAATGGCCTGAGTAATTATCTGCGGAGAACGTCCACCTTTCTCACCGACACTCAATTTAGAGGTAGATCTTGCCGTTACATCAGGGTAACAAGAAGACAAGCCTCATAGAACTTCCCCTAAAATGGAATATTTGCAGCTCAGGGGAGAACTGTGGGGTTAATCGGAATAGAGCTGAAAGGGAACCTGGAGGTCATCTAGTCCAATCCCCTGCTCAAGCAAGAGAACCTATGCTATTTCAGATACTGTAAGTGACTGTCTAGACTCTTCTTAAAAACATCCAGTGATGGAGCACACAAAACTTCTGGTGGCAAGCTGTTCCACTGGTTAATTGTCCCAACTGTTAGGAAATTCCTCCTCCTTAAAGCATGCTGGCTGGGGGATTCTGGGGGTAGAAGCCCACCCATCTTAAAGCCTGCTGGCTGGGGGATTCCGGGAGTGGGAGTCCATCCCTCTTAAAGAACCCTGGCTGGGGAATTCTGGGAGTGGGAGTCCATCCCTCTTAAAGCATGCTGGCTGGGGGATTCTGGGAGTGGGAGTCCATCCCTCTTAAAGCATGCTGGCTGGGGGATTCTGGGAGTGGAAGTCCACCCCTCTAAAAGAATCCTGACTGGGGAATTCTGGGAGTGGGAGTCCATCCCTCTTAAAGCCTGCTGGCTGGGGGATTCTGGGAGTGGGAGTCCATCCCTCTTAAGGCATCCTGACTGGGGGATTCTGGGTATTGAAGTCCGTCCACGGCTAAAGTGGAGAAAGGCTGTTTTAGGAAGATGGAAGACGAGATGGGCTTCACCTAAGCTTCTTCTTTCTTCCAGATGGGAAGAAGGGGAAGACCTGTTTGATGAAGGCCTTGCTCCATTTGAAAGATGGACAGAACCCCACTATCCCTTTGCTCCTGGAGATAGACAAGGAGACAGAGAACCCCAGGTCTTTGGTCAACACCGCTTGCACTGACAGCTACGAGGGTAAGGCTCCTTCCTGGGACGGTGAGGGTGGAGGACTCTGTCTTCTAGGATGGGGTGGCTGGAAGGAGATCTTCAGTTGGGAGAAACTCTGGGGAGAATCTTCAGTCATCCAGGTCAGGGATCACCAACCTTTCGGACTTCAGGGACCACTAAATTCATAATTTTAAATCCCCTGGGCCACTGATATCATCTGCCTAACGACTGGCTGGCTGGGTGTGGCCAGGTGGTCATGTGACTGGCTGGGTGTGGCCAACACAGTGTCACTCACATTGTGGGGCGCCTCGCTGGCCTCTCTTAGCCCTTCCCCCTCCCAGCCACTCCTCCCCTGCCCGCCTGGGCTCCTTGGGGCCCCAACAGGAAGCCGTTGCTGGAGCTAAGCAGCCGCCAGGAGAAAGAGTTGGCACAACAGCTCAGTTCAAACCGGATCCGACCGAGAAGGAGGCTCAGCAGAAGCACCTCACTGAGGACTAGGAGCATAGGCTGTCCAAGCAGAGGGAAGACCTGCCTCGATCTTATGGAAATCCCGTGGCATTTTTTGCCAACAAATTTGGGGAATTTGTTTATTTCATCAATTTCCATGCCCTCCCCCCAACGTTAATATAACAAACGCCTTTCTGAATAGACAGCCAGGAATGTGGTCATAAGAGTCAAGATGGCCACCACCATCCCAGGGAGGGGTGAAATGCTACCGGTTTGCGCGAACCGGTAGGGACAATTGTTGTTGGTTCCGCTCACAGTGTCGGAAGCTTTTCCCCTCCCCCCACACTTTTTAAAGCATTTTTTTCCTGCCTATTCGCCCGAACTGGTAGTTAAAAAATGCTTTAAAAAGTGGGGGGGGGAAAAGGTTCTGTGACAATCAGCTGTGCCATTCGATGGTGGGAATCTTTCTTTTTTTCACTTCTCAAAGTATTTTTTACTACCTATTCAGTAGTTTAAAAAAATGCTTTAAAAATGGGGGGGGGGGAATAGCAATAGCAATAGCAGTTAGGCTTATATACTGCTTCATAGGGCTTTCAGCCCTCTCTAAGCGGTTTACAGAGTCAGCATATCGCCCCCACAGTCTGGGTCCTCATTTCACCCACCTCGGAAGGATGGAAGGCTGAGTCAACCCTGAGCCGGTGAGATTTGAACCGCTGAACCGCTGAACTAGCAGTCAGCTGAAGTGGCCTGCAGTACTGCACTCTACTCACTGCACCACCTCGGAACATCGAAAAGGTTCCCACGATGGCCCTGCACAGCTGAACCTCCCCCCTTCTTTTTTTTTATTAAAAGTTTTAATAAATTTTACAATTATATACCTTTCCCCTTCCCTCCCTCCCCACCAAACCCACATCCCCTCCCACCCTTCCCCGCCCCCCCAACCTCCCAGAGCAAATGCAGGGTATAAACATTTAGCAATCATACACTAAAATAAACTAACTAACTTTAGCATCGTCCCTTCGCTCGTACTTTAACTAAAGCTAACTTAGATAAGTTGTAACATTCCTTGTTTATTCATTCATAAGCTAACTGAAGTTTCTTAGTCCCATATTTATTTTGAATATAATCAATCCATCTTCTCCATTCCAGCTTGTATTTCTCATCTGTATTTCCCCCTTCTTAAAGTATTCTTTTTTTACTACCGGCTCAGGCGAATAGGTAGTAAAAATACTTTAAAAATTAAAAAAAAGTTCACCAAGTGAATGAGAGGAAGAGTGGGAAAGGAGAGAAGAAAGATAGGAAGAGAGGGATAGGAGAGAGGGTAAGGGGGGAAGGGAGGAGAATAAGGAGGAGTGGAATGAAGAGAAAGGAGAAGGAGAAAGGAAGGGGAAGTAGAGTAGGAAAGGATGATGGAGGAAGATAGGAAGTTGGAGAGAGGCAGAAGAAAGAGGTGTATGGAGAGCAGAAGAGCCAATAATGGGTTTTTATCTTTCTGGGCGCTGATGAGAAGAGGAACTGATGTAATTACTACTAAATACAATAGGATATTGGCTATGTAATAGTATACATGTGATTATATGTTATGAAAGTGGAAAATAAAAAAGTATATTAATTTTTTTTAAAAAGTTGGCCACGCCCACCCAGTCACATGCCCCCACCAAGCCACACCCACCAAGCCACGCCCAGAGAACCAGTGGCAAACATTTTTACATTTCATCCCTGATCCCAGGGGTGATCCCATGAAGAGACCGTCCTTTTCTCATTCTTGAAATGAGAATTCTTCCCATGCAATTGGAAATTCGGGGGAATGGCTCAGCGGTGGGTTCCGGATCCCGTTACAATCCCGTATGCTGCAACAGGACCGGGTGTCCACCACGGGTACGGGCATTATGCACGCATGCGCATCCACCGCCTGCGACACTCCAGCTACTCAGCAGAGCGTCGCGCAGGTGCCGAACGCTGCACAAATGGCCCGTTTCCTTCAAATACAGGTAAGGAACGAGGGTGGGCGGGGCCCACCAAAGCACTGTTCTGGTACGGTGGCTGCTGCTTCCAGCAGGCACCAGTACGGGTGTATCAGGAATGGCTGCATTATTGATACAGTTAAAAACAATGGAGCTTTTTCAGTTAAACAGGGAAACAGTTGGAGTTTTGATGGCCCAGGGGTGGCCGCCATCTTGACTTTTTTTGACCTAAACTTGTGCAGACCTCTTGATAAAATCTCCCATCTTTCTCCGGTGCCATTTCTCACCATCTTTGCAGGCCAAACAGCGCTCCACATCGCCATTGAGAAGAGGAACCTTGCTCTTGTGAAGCTCCTGGTGGAGAACGGGGCTCGTGTCCATGCCAAGGCTTCTGGTTTTTTCTTCAAGAAGGACCACAAAGAGGCTCGCTTTTATTTCGGTAGGGCGGCAGGACAAATGTTGTGGGTGCAATTTGACTCTGGTTGACCGCTCCATTGTTTTCATCCTCAAAGGGGATTCGATATCCTCCCGCTCTGGGAGACACTGCAGGTCAGAGGTGACCAACCTTGGCCACTTGAAGACCTGTAGACCTCCACTCCCAGAATTCCCCAGTCAGATTTCTGGGAGTTGAAGGCCAGAAGTCTTAAAGAACTGTGGACTTCAGCTTGAAGACCTGCTGGTTGAGGAATTCTGGGAGTTGAAGTCCACAAGACTTAAAGACCAGTGGACTTCAACTTTGGTCACTTGAAGACCTGCTGGCTGAGGAATTCTGGGAGTTGAAGTCCACAAGACTTAAAAGAGCTGTGAACTTCCACCTTGGCCACTGGAAGACCTGCTGGCTGGGGAATTCTGGGAGTTGAAGTCCAAAGGTCTTACAAGTGACCAAGGTTGGACACCTCTGACCTAGATGGTCAATGCAACCTTGGCCCATCATCCTCTCTCTTCCAGGTGAACTTCCTCTCTCCTTGGCTGCTTGTACCAACCAGCCAGAAGTGGTCATGTACCTTCTGGATAACGAATACCAGAAGGCCAGGCTGACCGAGAAGGATTCCATGGGCAACACCGTCCTCCATGCGCTGGTGATGGTGGCCAATGACACGGAGAAGAACACTGAGCTCGTGGTCAACATGTACGATATGATCCTGGTGAAAGGGGCCGAGATTGACCCTTCCTACAAATTGGAAGAGATTAAAAACAATGAACAGCTGACTCCTTTAACGCTGGCCGTCAAGACCGGGAAAGTCGAGGTAGTACACCCTCCTCAACAGTATACCTAGTCCTCGACTTACAACCATTTGTTTAGTGATGTGTTGCAGTTACAACGGCATCAGAAACAGTGACGGGCAATCCTAATTGCAACCCCATGGTCACCAATGTTCCCTCCCTCTAAGCTGCGTGGCTGCGCGGCTGCGCAAGTGGCAAGAAAACACCGCGCAGCAGTTTCCAATTGCCACGCCGTGATTCCCAGTGTCACAGGCTCCGGAAGCTGAGGAGCCTCAGATGTTCTGTCCTGGTTAGGGTTAGCACGGGCGGGGAGGTGGGGATGGCGGCAGGAGCTTACGTGGCACAGCCGATCTCCTAGGATCACCTAGGCGCTGGCTCCACCGCTCAAACTACCGTCAGTCGCCCTGTATTCAGCAAATCCGGCAGTGCTGTTGGAGGAGGAGGAGGCAGCAGCAGATATTCCGGTGGCGGTGGGGGCTTTGGGGCTTTACTTCAGCCGCAGTGCCGAGCACAAGTGGCTAGGAGTGGTCGCCCGCAAAAGACCTCCCCGGACTCGTTTTGATGAGCACGGGGTGACTGACGGTAGTTTGTGCTGGCTGTGCCAGGTCCGGACGGAGGAAGCCAGAACGGCGCCGAGGCGAAAGAGCAACATGACTGGAGGAGGAATTCTGGGAGTTGAAGTCCACAAGTCTTAAAGCTGTCAAGTTTGAACATCTCTGGGGTTTTTTTTCCTAGAGGGTTAGGGGTGAAAGGGTCATGTAACTTTACAGCTTTAAGACTTGCACTCCTCAATGCCAGAGTTCCTGAGCCAACATGAGTGGAGGAGGAATTCTGGGAACTGAAGTCCTCAAGTCTTAAAGCTGTCAAGTTTGAACACCCCAGGGTTTTTTTTTCTAGTGGGTTAGGGGTGCGAGGGTCTTGTAACTTGATAGCTTTAAGACTTGCACTCTTCAATGCCAGAGTTCCTGAGTCAACATTTGGTTGCTAAGCAGGAGCGTTGTTAAGTGATACTGATATTATATAACACTTTTAATTAAGTGGGTACCTTGAATAAACATAACTTTCAAATAATACTGTTTTTGTTGTTGTCTTAGGTGACATCTGTGAAAAAAATTCAGGTGCTCAGGCATGAAAATGTGCTTCTCAAACACTATACTCACACTGAAAAAAAATTAGAGGGAACATAATCAAAATTCAGATGATTGGCATGTAGTTATGACAGTTGGCATGTCTTGGGTTACAGTAGTTAGTTCTGGATCCCATCACAACCGGTACGCTTTGATGGGGCCGGGCGTCCACCTTGGACATGCGCGCATGCGCATGCCACCGCCCTGTGACACCCACTCAGCGGGGATTGTGCAGGCGTTGTAAGCTGTATGTGTGTAAGCGATTGGCCTGTTTCCCTCAAAAAGCAGGAAGGAATGCGGGCGGGTGGGTAGGCCCAATGCTATCCCTTTTCATGATCTACCCAGCCATCTTCCAGCAAGCAAAGTCAATGGGGGAAGCCAGATTTGCTTAACGACCGAGTGATTCACTGAAACACTCCTTACTATGAGAACCATCTGTCTCCACATAATTGTTCGACTGACTTGGCATTTTTAAGCCGGGTGGACTTCACCTCCCAGAATTCCCCCGCCAGTCTTGTGTGAAGCACAGGTAGTCCTCGACTTATGACACCCCAAATTTAGGTGGCTGAGTGAGACATTTGTTAAGTGAGTTTTGCCCCATTTCGCGAACCTTTCTCACCACAGTTGTTAAGTGGATCACTGCAGTGGTTGAGTTGGTAGCATGGTTGTTAACTGAATCAGGCTTCCCGTTTGACTTTGCTTCTCGCGAAAGGGGGTCTCATAACACTGTGACCGTCATAAATATGAGTCAGTTGCCAAGTGTCTGAATTTTAATCACCTGACCGTGGGGATGCTTCAATGGTCATAAGTGTGAAAAACAGTCATAAGTCACTTTTTTCCGTGCCGTTGTAACTTTGAATGGCCACTAAATGAACATTGTAACTCAAGGACTACCTGTATTGTCATGTCTATATCGTGGTGTGTGTAATGTCAACTTGACTTCATTGTGGGTGCATCCATTTTCTTGCAGACAGATTAGAAAAAAGGAGAAATGGACATAGGTGCAAGAGGATTATTATTATTATTATACAATTGTATCACAGCGGCCAGTTGTTTCGCCGGATTTGGCATTGGTTACTAGTCGGGCCCCACCCAGGGGCCTAGGACGTTGTAACGTATTTTCGTAATATGCGTGCAGATCCAAGCAGTGCGGCTTTTTGCATTTGACTGATGGTGATTTTGTCAATTTTTAACTGTTTTAAATGTAATTCCAGTGCTTTTGGAATAGCACCCAGTGTGCCAATTACCACTGGAATTACCACTGCTGGTTTGTGCCATAGTCGTTGAATTTCGATTTTTAAGTCCTGGTATTTTGCGATTTTTTCATGTTCCTTCTCAGCGACCCTGCTATCACCTGGTATTGCGATGTCTATAATTGTGACCTTATTTTTATCAACCAATGTGATGTCTGGTGTATTATGCGCCAGTATTTTGTCTGTTTGTATGCGAAAATCCCACAAGATCTTGACCATCTGATTTTCGGTGACTTTTTCAGGCTGATGTTCCCACCAGTTTGTTGCTGTTTTAATATTATAATTTTTGCACAAATTCCAATGGTTCATTTGTGCTACTGAATTGTGCCGCAATTTATAATCAGTCTGCGTGATTTTTTTACAGCAGCTGAGTATGTGATCAACAGTTTCGTCAGCTTCTTTGCAAAGTCTGCATTTGGCATCATCAGAGGATTTTTCGATTTTGGCCTTAATGGCATTTGTGCGGATAGCTTGTTCTTGTGCAGCCAGGATTAGTGACTCTGTTTCTTTCTTTAATGTACCTGTTGTTAACCATAACCAAGTTTGTTTACTGTCCACTTTATCTTTTATTTTTTCCAGAAATTGGCCATGTAGTGCTTTGTTCTGCCAACTCTCCATTCTTGATTTTATCACATCTTTTCTGTATTCTTGTTTCGTCTGTTGGGCCTTCAGCAGTTTTTTGTTCTTTTGTTCTTGTACTCTCGCCTGACAATAGTTTTTACTTCTCCATGTTTGATGTTATCCAACTGCAGAATGCCTTAGTATTTGTAGGCTTCATTTTCGTTGCATTTAATTAGTTGGCCATTGGGCATTTCAATTCCCTCACATGCAGTGATTTTGCCTCTTTTTATGGCTACAGTGGCGCATTTTTCCATGCCAAACTGCATTGAAATATCGGTGCTGAATACTCGGACTGTGTTTGTCAATGATTGGATTTCTATTTCTGACTTTCCATAGAGTTTCAAATCATCCATATATAGTAAATGTGAAATTTTTTCAGCTTCTTTGGCTGTTTGGTAGCCTAATTTCATTTTTTTTTTAAGATTACTGTTAGTGGGATCATTGCGATGATGAAGAGAAGAGGTGAAAGTGAATCACCCTGGAAAATTCCTCACTTGATATTAACCATTTCGTAGATCTCATTCCCTACTGCCAACTCAGTTCTCCATTGTTTCATCGCCTTTTCAGTAAAGAATGTAATATTTTTGCTAATGCCAGTTGTTTCTAAGCATTTTATGATCCAACTATGTGGCAGTGAATCAAATGCCTTTTTGTAATCAATTCAAGTTCGTTTTTCTGTTCTTACAATTTTCTAATATCATTTTATCAATTAGGAGCTGATCTTTTGTGCCCCTGCTCCTTCTTTTGTTGCCTTTTTGCTCTACTGGCAAGATGTTGTTTGTTTCCAAATAATCCATCATGTTATCTGCAATAATGCCTGTGAGTAATTTGAAGGTTGTTGGCAAGCATGTTATTGGTCTGTAGTTTTCAGGTGTTGTTCCTTTAGTTGCATCTTTCTGAATCAAGTATGTTTTTCCAGTTGTCAACCATTCATCAATTTGGCCCTTTTGTAAAATTTCATTCAGTTGCCTGGCCAATATTGCATGTAAACTGGTCAGATATTTGAGCCAGAAACCATGTAATTGGTCCTTTCCAGGTGATGTCCAATTCTTTACCTTTTTTACTCGATTTTTGACCATCTCAGTTGTTATTTCTAATACTTGCATTTGTTTGTTGCCAATGCTTTTCTCAAAGTCATGTATCTACTTTGCTTCCTTATTGTAGTCCTTTGCATTTTCCCACAATTCTTTCCAGAATTAAACTGTGGCCTGCTTTTCTGGTTTTTCACTTTTGGTGTCACCATTCACATTAAGACTTTGATAAAAACGCCGTTGGTTTGATCGAAATTGCTGATTTTGTTTATATTGGATGATTCGTGCCTCATATCTTTCAATTTTTCTAGATGTTGCTGTTATCCGCTGTTTTACAATCTCTAAAGCTTCATTGATGTTTCTTGTATCCAATCTATATCTTCTGATTAGCCGATCTATGGTTTTGTTGTTTTTAAGCCGTTGCTCATGCATGTTCTTTAAGTTACTAGCATCTGCCCTTAATTTTTTGACTTTTTGTTCTAATCGGATTTTCCACTTTGGCTTTGATGCTTTTTCTGTTGTGTGACTAGGTACTTTGATTTTAATGCCTAGTTCATTAGTGACTATTACAGCTGCACTGTACATTAACTTGTTCGTTTCCAAGATGGATCCCGATTCAATTGTTGGAAACACTGCATTAACCATTTTCATGATAGGGGCCAAAATTTTCTTAGGCACAGTTTTTAGTGATGGTAAACGTTGCCTTTCCTCATTAAGCAGAAAATGCTCCATGATCTTATCCTTCAATTCTTTTTGTTTTTGAGTTAGTTCATCAGTTGGTTCAGTGATAACTGGTTCTAGTGGTGGTGGTGTTATTTCCTCCCCGAGAGCTTCTTCTGGGAGTTCTACTATAATGTCTTTAGTTGTGTCTTGAATATCAGTTATTTCCGCTTGTGATATTGTTTTTTTGGTTTTGCAATTTGCCTGAATTTCCTCAAGTTCAACTTCACTAAACACTTTATTCCGTATAATAAATCGCCTTTGATCTGCTAGTCGTTGTTCACTAACATTTGAATCTGGATATTGTTGTTTCCATAATTCATACATTCGCTTTAAATAACCTCTTTTTTCTGGCTCTGAGTTGTAGTAACAGGCCATTATGGCACGGTTTTCATCTGCACTATATTTTTGTCGTTTTATTGGCTGGTCCACTTGTAGCCCACTTGTCGATGGATGTCCAGGGACCCCAACATCCGCCGCGGCCCTTGTTAACCCGCGCGACGACCGATGCAGTATAAAAATTTTATTTGTTTCTTTCATCATATTGTATGGGTTGGCGGGTTTTTTTATGGGGCCAGTTGCCAACCTGACCCCAACCCTCCTCCTTTCTCATCCGGGCTTGGGACTGGCAATGGCGGAGTTGTTGTTGTTGTTGTTCTTGTTGTTGTTATTATTATTATTATACAATTGTATCACAGCGGCCAGTTGTTTCGCTGGATTTGGCATTGGTTACTAGTCAGGCCCCACCCAGGGGCCTAGGACGTTGTAACCTATTTCCGTAATATGCGTGCAGATCCAAGCAGTGCGGCTTTTTGCATTTGACTGATGGTGATTTTGTCAATTTTTAACTGTTTCAAATGTAATTCCAGTGCTTTTGGAATAGCACCCAGCGTGCCGATTACCACTGGAATTACCACTGCTGGTTTGAGCCATAGTCGTTGAATTTCGATTTTTAAGTCCTGGTATTTATCATTTTTTTCAAATTCCTTCTCATCGACCCCGCTATCACCTGGTATTGCGATGTCTATGATTGTAACCTTTTTCTCAACCAGTGTGATGTCTGGTGCATTATGCGCCAGTATTTTGTCCGTTTGTATGCAAAAATCCCAAAAGATCTTGACCGTCTAATTTTCGGTGACTTTTTCAGGCTGATTTCCCCACCAGTTTGTTGCTGTTTTAATATTATAATTTTTGCACAAATTCCAATGGGTCATTTCTGCTACTGAATTGTGAGGCAATTTATAATCAGTCTGCGCGATTTTTTTTACAGCAGCTGAGTATGTGATCAACAGTTTCATCAGCTTCTTTGCAAAGTCTGCATTTGGCATCATCAGAGGATTTTTCAATTTTGGCCTTAATGGCATTTGTGCGGATAGCTTGTTCTTGCGCAGCCAGGATTAGTGACTCTGTTTCTTTCTTTAATGTACCTGTTGTTAACCATAACCAAGTTTTTTCACTGTCCACTTTTTTTATTTTTTCCAGAAATTGGCCATGCAATGCTTTGTTCTGCCAACTCTCCATTCTTGATTTTATCACATCATTTCTGTATTCTTGTTTCATCTGTTGGACCTTCAATAGATTTTTGTTCTTTACTTCGATTAATAGATATTCTTGACTTTCTTTTAAATAATCAGCCAGTGCATGTTTTTCTTCTTCAACTGTTTGCTTCACTTGTAATAATCCTCCACCACCTGATTTTCGGGGCAGGTACAGTCTATCAGTATCACCACGTGGATGCAAACTGTAGTGCATTGTTATTAGTTTCCTGGTTTTTTCCGTCCAAAATGTCCAAATCAGCTAGGCAGGAAACCCTATACCGTTTCAGACAAATGGCTATCCAACATCTTCTTAAAGACTTCCAGTGTTGGGGCATTCACAACTTCTGTTCCACTGATTAATTTCTCCTCAGTTCTAAGTTGCTTCTCTCCGTGATAAGTTTCCATCCATTGCTTCTTGTTCTGCCCTCGGGTGCCTTGGAGAATAGTTTGACTCCCTCTTCTTTGGGGCAACTCCTGAGATATTGGAAGACTGCTATCCTGTCTCCCTAGTCCTTCTTTTCATTAAACTAGACATTCCCAGTTCCTGCAACTGTTCTTCATATGTTTTAGCCTCCAGTCCCCTCATCCTCTTTCTTGCTCTTCTCTGCACTCTTTCTAGAGTCTCCGCATCTTTTCTACATCGTGGCGACCAAAACTGGATGCAGTGTGGCCTTACCAAGGCCTTGTAAAGTGGTATTAACCCTTCACGTGATCTTGATTCTATCCCTTTGTTTATGCAGCCTAGAACTGTGTTGGCTTTTTTGGCAGCTGCTGCACATGGCTGGCTCCTATTTAAATGGTTGTCCACTAGGACTCCAAGATCCCTTTCACAGTTACTACTGTTGAGCAAGGTACCACCTATACTGTACCTATGTATTTCATTTTTCTTGCCTAAATGTAGAACCTGACTCTTTTTACCACTGAATTTCATTTTATTAGATAGTGCCCAATGTTCAAGTTTTTCAAGATCCTTCTGTATCTTGAGCCTGTCTTCTGGAGTGTTAGCTATTCCTGCCAGCTTGGTGTCATCTGCCAATTTGATGAGTTACCCATTTATTCCCACATCCAAATCGTTGATGAAGATGTTGAAGAATACTGGACCCAAAACAGAGCCTTGGGGTCCCCCACTGCATACTTCCCTCCATGTAGATGCAGTTCCATTGAGGGCTACACGTTGAGTGCGGTTGGTCAGCCAGTTACGAATCCATCTGGTGGTGATGCTGTGTAACCCACATTCTTCTACTTTATCTAGTAGTAGGTTATGGTCTACCTTATCAAATGCCTTACAGAAGTCCAAGTAAATTATATCGACGGCATTCCTCTGGTCCACTAATTTTGTCACATTATCAAAGAATGCAATAAGAATAGTCTGCCATGATCTGTTTTTGACAAACCCATGTTGGCTTTTGGCTATTACTTTGTTTGCTTCTAGGTGTTCGCTAATTCATTGCTTGATTATCTTTTCCAGAATCTTTCCTGGTATTGAGGTCAGGCTGATAGGTCTGTAGTTTCCTGGATCTGTTTTTCCCCCCTTTTTTGAAGATGGGAACCACATCAGCTCTTTTCCAGTCCTCTGGCAGTTCCCCAGTGCTCCAGGATCTCTGAAAGATATAGTTCAGTGGTTCTGAGATCTCGTCTGCCAGTTCCTTCAGAACCCTGGGGTGTAATACATCCGGTCTGGTGATTTGAACTCATCTAGGGTAGACAGGTGCTCACTTATCATTTTCTTCCCAATTTCAATTTGTGTTCCTAATCTGATTTTTGTGGCGCTGTTTTGATAGGTTGGACTGTTTTATCCCTTTGTGTAAAGACAGATGCAAAAAATGAGTTAAATAGTTCTGCTTTCTCCCTGTTGCTTGTCACCTTCTTGCCACTTTCTCCCAGCAATGGAGCAATGGATCAATTGTTTCCTTAACTTTTTTTCTTGTTTTTAACATGTTGCAAGATAAATATTCTTCATCTTTCATTCTATTTACACTTATTTCTAATTTCTAGTTCATTAATCGTCTTTCGCTATTTGTTTTCTAATCTTTGCATCTACTATCTAGCCAATTATACCATACATCCCAAATTAAGTAGTATTCTGTTTTTCCTTTGTCTTTGATTTCCATTGTTAACCTATCCATCTCAGAGCAGTCTAATATTTTCTTTATTACCATTTCCTCAGAGGGCAAATTTCCATTTTTCCAGTTTTGAGCATATATTATTCTAGCCGCCGTTATTACGTGTAACATTAAATATTGGAATTTTTCCCCTTATATTTCCCTGATAATATGCCTATATTATTCATATGAACTATGAATAATAGTTTTAACTCTATTTGCTGTTTTATCATTTCCTCTAACCATTTTTTAATCCTTATCTAATATTTTTTTGCTGAGGGATGGGTCCACCACATGTGATAGGATGTTCCCTGTATCTGTTTGCATTTCCAGTGTTCTGGTGATCTGTTTGGAAACATTTCTGATAGCCTCGCTAGTGGTAGATGCCATCTACAAAACATTTTATATAAGTTTTCTCTATATGCTGCCGACATTGCCAATGTATAATCCCCTCCCTCCCACAATTCCTCTGTGCTGAAGTTTTCTTGATTGTGTAGCTTAGTTATCAGACGTGACCTCAAGAAGGTCAAAAATGTCCAGATGATGGATGGACAAGGAGAACACCTTGGCTTTTCTGACCTACCCCCTAGAGAAATTTCAAAATTCAAATTTAATAAATTTATATGCCGCCCAATCTCGAAGGACTCCCGGCGGCTTACAGAAATACATCTCTGAAAGGATAAAAATTAAAAAATAGAGAAAAGAAAAGCAGATTAAAAAAACACTTCATGCACTCAATCTAGGCGGGGCTGGACCTCATCCAGGCCTGCCAGAATAGCCAGATTTTAGTAGCCTTTCGGAAGGCCAAGAGAGTGGGAAGGGTCCGGATCTCTGGGGGTAGATCGTTCCATAGGGTCGGAGCAGCTACAGAGAAGGCCCTCCCCCAAGGAGCCGCCAGACGATGTTGTCTGGTTGACGGCACCCGGAGAAGGCCCATCCTGTGTGATTTTATCGGCTGTTGGGAGATATGTGGCAGAAGACGGTCTCACAGATATCCGGGTCCTAGGCCATGTAGGGCTTTAAAGGTAATAACCAGCACCTTGAAGCGCATTCAGAGACCGATAGGAAGCCAGTGCAGCTCGCGGAGGATAGGTGTAACATGGGTGTATCTTGGTATACCCAATATCACTTGCGCGGCTGCATTCTGGACCAATTGTAGTCAATTGTAGAGACACTCCTGTTGCCAATTTAACTGTTTTGGTCTTTCCAGATCCTTAAGCACATATTCCAGCGAGAAATGAAGGACCCCAAGTTCCAGCATCTTTCACGCAAGTTCACCGAGTGGCGCTATGGTCCCATCCAAATGTCCCTCTACGATTTGACCTCCATCGACAGCGAAGATGAGAACTCAGTGCTGGAGATCCTGGCCTACAACAGCAACATTCCAGTGAGTGGATCCAGTCAAGGATGGTCCTTCTCAGATCTTCTCTGCCTTGTGATTCCTTCATTCAGCATCTCCTCCTCCTTCTCCTCCTCCTCTTCCTCTTTTTCTTTCTTCTCCTCCTCCTCTTTCTTTTCTTCCTCCTTTTTCTTCTCCTTCTCTTCCTTCTGCTCCTCCTTCTCTTTCTCAAGTGAGAAGACTAACAAAGATGTTTAGGGGAATGGAGGCTAAAACATATGAGGAACTGTTTCAGGAACTGTGTATGTCTAGTTTTATTAAAAGAAGGACTAGGGGAGACATGATGGGAGTCTTCCAATATCTCAGGGGTTGCCACAAAGAAGAGGGAGTCAAGCTATTCTACAAGGCACATGAGGGCAGGACAAGAAGCAAAGGGTGGAAACTAATCAAGGAGAGAAGCCACCTAGAACTGAGGAGAAATTTCCTGACAGTTAGAACAATTAATCAGTGGAACAACTTGCCCCCAGAAGTTGTGAATTCTCCAACACTGGAAGTTTTTAAGAAAATGTTGAACAACCATTTGTCTGAAGTGGTATAGGGATTCCTGCCTAAGCAGGGGGTTGGACTAGAAGACCTCTAGGGTCCCTTCCAACTCTTCTCTTCTCTTCTACTCTACTCTACTCTATTCCATTCTATTCTGTCCAATTTTGCTTAACCCAAAGTTCCTGCATTTTCTCATAAGCGTAAACCGAAATAAACAGGTGTATTTCTAACTCTTGTGGTTACAGCAAAGCTGTAAACATTTCCTGCCTTTCCTTCTTATAATTCTAAGCCCTTTTACATTTCTTAGTACTGGCCCCTTCAAATGTATGAGGCCCGCAAAAACAACATTTAGCTGGTCCAAATCAGCAGAATACCACCTCTTCTCCAGAAGTTGTGAATGTTCCAACACTGGAATTGTTTAAGAAGATGTTTGGATAACTATTTGTCTGAAGAGGTGTAGGGTTTCCTGCCTTGGCAGGGGGTTGGACTAGAAGACCTCCAGGGTCACTTCCAACTCTGTTATTCTATTCTTTCTCTTCCTCCTCTTTTTCCCCCTCTTCCTCCTCCTGTCTTCTCCCTCTCCTTCTCCTCCTTTTTCCCCTCTTCCTTCTTCTCCTCTTCCTTCTGCTCCTCTTTCTCTTCCTCCTCCTTTTTCTCCTCCTCCTCTTTCTTCTTTTTCTCCTGCTTCAATGCTGTGGGTGTGGAGGGAGAATTCAATGCAATTCAATTCAATTTATTAGATTTATAGGCCGCCCAATCCCGGAGGACTTCGGGCGGCTTACAAAGAACAAGAAAAGAAAAACAAAATAAAAATAAAAAAATTAAAAATTCCCCAACACGGATACGTTCTGATCGGGGCTGGACCCTACATAATAAGGTCAACAGCCCCAGGCCTGCCGCAACAGCCAGGTTTTAACAGCTTTTCTGAAGGCCATGAGGGTGGGTGAGGTCCGGACCTCTGGGGATAGCTGATTCCACAGGGTCGGAGCAGCCACAGAGAAGGCTCTCCTCCGAGGCCCCGCCAGCCGACACTGTCCGGCTGACGGCATCCTAAGGAGGCCCACTCTGTGGGATCTTATCAGCCGTTGGGAGGTATGTGGCAGTAGGCTGTCTCGCAAATACGCTGGTCCTGAGTCATGTAGGGCTTTAAAGGTAATGACCAACACCTTGAATTGCGTTCGGAGACCAATTGGCAGCCAGTGCAGCTTGCGGAGGACAGGTGTAATATGGGTGTATCTCGGTACACCCAATATCGCTCGCGTGGCTGCATTCTGGACTAGCTGTATTCTCCAAACGCTTTTCAGGGGTAGCCCCATATAGAGTGAATTGCAATAATCCAGAATTCCCCTTTTTTCCCTGCCTTTTTCTTCCATGGGCCCTGTTTGCTCTGTGATTTTACCTCATGATTCTCCTGTTTGCCTGACTATCTACTTTGCTACCTACGTAGATGTAAATGTATATTTTGTTGATATAAAAGGACAAGTTCTGGTCAGCATCTCTGACTTCACTTCATTGGACACCAGCAGCTGCACAATTCCCTGACGTGATCTCTCCGTCCACAGAATCGGAACAAAATGGTGGCCCTGGAACCCCTGAACATGCTGTTTCGTTACAAGTGGGAATCCTTCGTTAGAAAAAGGTTTTTCTTCAGCTTATTCCTCTATGGGACTTTCATGACGATCTTCACAGTCACTGCTTATCACCACCCGCCAAAGCATGAGGTAAATAATGGATGGTTTTGTATAAAGAACAGAACAGAGTCAGAAGGGACCTTGGAGGTCTTCTAGTCCAACCCCCCCCCCCCCCGTTCAAGCAGGAGAACCCTATAGCACCATAGACAAATGTTGTCTAATCTCTTCGTGAAAACCTCCAGCAATGGAGCACCCACCACTTCTGAGGGGCAACTCATTCCAGCCGTTAATTGTTCGGGTTATCAAGAAATTCCCCCTTAATTCCAGGTTGCCCCTCTCCTTGATTAGTTTCCATCCATTGTTTCTTGTCCTGCCTTCAGGCCGCAGTGGTGGGTTTCAAAAAAATTTCGAACCTACTCTGTGGGTGTGGCCTCCTTTGTGAGAGTGGCTTACCAGCCATGTGACCTGGTGGGAGTGGCTTGCTGGCCATGTGTTTTCTTTCTTTCTTTCTTTCTTTTTCTTTCTCTCTCTCTCTCTCTCTCTCTTTCCTTCGTTTTGTCCCTCTGTCCCTTTTTTTCATCTCTCTCTCTCTCTCTCTCTCTCTCTCTTTCCTTCCTTTTGTGTCTCTGTCCCTTTTTCCTTTTTTCTTTCATTGCTCTCTCACTTTTTCTTTCTTTTTTCTTTTTTTCTTTCTTTCTTTCTCTTTCACTTTCTCTCTCTGTGTGAGTCTGTGTGTGTGTGTGTGTGTGTGTGTGTGGTGGGTTTCAAAAATTTTTGAAACCTCTTCTGTAGGTGTGGCCTGCTTTCCGGGTCCACTGGTGGAACCTCTTCTAACCGGTTCGGTAGATTTGACGAACCGGTTCTACCGAACTGGTGTGAACCAGTAGGATCCCACCTCTGCTTCAGGGGCTTTGGAGCAGGGGTAAAAATGCTCTGTGTAGCATTTAAGGTCCCGAGGCTGAAGATGAAAGAAAGTAATCCACCCACGGATAGCTGAACCAGCAGATGTTTATTGAGCAAAGCAGTTCATGGATAGCAGAATCAACAGCAGAATCAACAGCAAAATTATTAATCATGACACATCCTTCTTACAGTGTTTGCAGCTTCTTCGTTCTCACGTGTTATATCATTATTGGTTAACAAGTCTCCAAGGCACAATAATTGGTTAGTCATTACATCATTGGTGTTCGTGAGAATGTGCATGTTCTACACACTGAATGAATCAAGGGTTATTCATTCAAGCAGTAAAATGTTACAGGTTCATTACTTTTGTATCACTCCGTGTCCTTGTTCATGCCTGGGAAACACATTGCAAGCAAAGAATAGCTGACAGGCAAATATTTCTGCAGATTGCTGCAGTTTGTACTTACACGTGTAACCTCAGTTCTAAGGACCATCCTACAGCTCTGAAGTCTGCTACCGGTTTGCTTCACGCGCGGATGCGCTAAGAAGCCTTTCCTGAGTCTGCAAAAGTACTGTATTTTTCAGAGTATAAGATGCACCATGTTAGATCGGGTAAAGGAGGCACAAAAGGCTAGTGAACAAACAGCTCTTTATCGCAGGTCAAAGTAAACATCTGCTGGGGAACGGTCGGACAGCATCCCCTTTCAAAGGGATCTGTCAGACCTCCCAGCCAATCAGATTATCCCTCTGCTCCCGCTGGAACAGAGGACCTTGGTGGAAACCTCTTGCTGCCTGACAGCAGGGGGGAGTATCTAACACACCAAGGTTTTGAAGAGGCAAATTAAATAAAAAAAGGTTTTGCACTCTGCAAACTTCCCCAAAACGGCACATTTTTCGTGAAAACGGGCCTGTTTTCCCCCCCCAAAAAAGGCATGAATAGCCTTTAGGGAGCTTGCAGAGTGCTCCCCCAAAAAACGAGCAACAAACAGTCCATTTTTTTTAGAAAACAGGCCTGTTTTTTGTCAAAAAAATTGCATGCATAGCCTTTAGGAGGCTTATAGAGTACTCCTGGGGGCTGGGGGGGGGGGATTGAGCAAAAAAGGGCCCGTTTTTCACTCATTTCTGCCTTCCCCAGCCCCAAGGAGCTCTCTGAAAGTCTTCTACAGGCCATTTTGGTGAGGGTGGTGGTGGTTCGGGAGGCATAAAATTCTGTATTTTCTGCTTTCTAGCGAATATAAATCACGCGGCATAGCTGACTGTCACACAGCTGATCATCGGAGCTTTTTAAAAATGTTTAAAGCATTTTTAACTACCTATTGAACCAGTAGTAAAAAAAAATGTTTTAAACAGTAAAAAAAAAGTTCAGCAATCAGCAGTGAGACAATTGGCTGTGTCGCCTGATCTCTAGTGAATATAAATCATGCAGCAGAGTTGATTGTCACAAAACTGACTACTTATTCTGGTTGGGGAATTCTGGGAGTTGGAGTCCTCCCCTCTTAAAGCATGCTGGCTGGGGGATTCTGGGAGTGGAAGTCCTCCCCTCTTAAAGCAGGCTGGCTGGGGAATTCTGGGAGTGGAAGTCCTCCCCTCTTAAAGCATTCTGGCTGGGGAATTCTGGGAGTGGAAGTCCTCCCCTCTTAAAGCATTCTGGCTGGGGGATTCTGGGAGTGGAAGTCCTCCCCTCTTAAAGCAGGCTGGCTGGGGAATTCTGGGAGTGGAAGTCCTCCCCTCTTAAAGCATTCTGGCTGGGGAATTCTGGGAGTGGAAGTCCTCCCCTCTTAAAGCATTCTGGCTGGGGAATTCTGGGAGTGGAAGTCCACCCCTCTTAAAGGATGCTGGCTGGGGAATTCTGGGAGTGGAAGTCCTCCCCTCTTAAAGCATTCTGGCTGGGGGATTCTGGGAGTGGAAGCCCACCCCGCTTAGCCTGCTCTCTTCCTCTCTTTACAGCCTTTTTTTGCAACAACGATGACATTCCCGAAGTTATTAAGACTTCTTGGAGTTGTGGTCATTTTAATTGGTGGCATTTATCTCTTCATTAATCAGGTAGGATGTCTAATGGCCCGCTCAGTGGGCGTGACAAGGTGGTCATGTGACTGGGTGGGTGTGGCCAAATCGATGTCATTCACGTCAAGGGGTGCCTTGCCAGCCTCTACTCACCCCTCCCCTCCCAGCCACTCCTCACCTGCCCACCCGGGCTCCTTGGGGCCCCAACAGGAAGCCGTTGCTGGAGCTAAGCAGCCACCAGGAGAAAGAGTTGGCACAACAGCTCAGTTCAAATTGGATCTGACCGAGAAGGAGGCTCAGCAGAAGCACCTCACTGAGGACTAGGGGCATGGGCTTTCCAAGCAGAGGGAAGACCTGCGGGAGTGCAAGGCCAGGTGCCGGCGCCTGGAGGCTCAGCAGGCTGAGATAGTCAGCCAATTCCAGGCCATGATGCAGCCCCACTGGAACGAGGCCTTCCGGCTCTTCGCCACCAGTGGCTCTTCCCTCCAGCCTTCGCCCAAAGCCCCCCACCAGGAGGCTGAAGCAGACCCCAAGTTGGAATTTCTGCCCCCCTCCGACCCGCACAAAAAGACCCCAAAGGGGGAGACTCTCTGCAGCAACACAAACGTTCATTGCACGTATCCGTCCCAGGGGCCACAGTTTGAGGACCCCTGATTTAGTCCAATATAAAAAATGCAAATCATTTTTCTGGGGACGACCAGAATTTTCTCGTGGTTTTTGTTTACGACTCCTCTGACCACACATGCATTTTTTTACTACAGGCAGTCCTCGATTTACAACAGTCCACTTAGCGATTGTTCAAAGTTGCAACAGCTCTGAACAAGGTGACTTATTTTCACAGCGACAGCCATTGCAGCGTCCCCTGGGTCATGCGATCCAAATTCACTCGCTTGGCAAGCGACTCATGTTTACGACGGTTGCAGAGTCCCCGGGGGGTGGGGGGGGTCAGGTAATCCCCTTTTTGCGACCTTCTGACAAGCAAAGTCAACGGGGGAAAGCCAGATTCGCTTAACAACCAGGTGACTAACTTACGAACTGCAGGGGTTCGATTAACAACCGAGGCAAGAAATGCTGTAAAAATGGGGCAAAACTCACTTAAGAAAATGTCTCGCTTAAACATCAGAAATTTGGGACTCAGTGGTGATCGTAAGTCAAGACTACTGATTGGCCCCATTTCCCCACCCAAGCCAACGAAGCCACCCCCTCCTCAATCTCCTTCGGCTTTGCAGATTCAAGAGCTCCCCCAGGGGGAGAGCCTTCTCTGTGGGAGCCCCTTCCCTCTGGAATGAGCTGCCCCCGGAGCGTCGTATAATCCCCGACCTCCGGTCCTTCCGACGTGCCCTAAAAAGTTGGCTTTTCCAGCAAGCCAGCCTGGCCTGAAGAAAACAAATCAAAGTATTGATTATTGTTAATTTTAATTTGAATTCTTTTTTTAAAATGTGTCATTGTTAATTTTAATTGGATTTGGGGATATCCTATTTAATTTATTTTTAACTTTTGTAGTATGTGTTTCTTTTAACGTTGTACGCCGCCCTGAGTCCTTGGGAGACGGGCGGCATATAAATCGAATAAACCTCAACCGGCGGGAGCACAGTGTTCTGATTTTGATTCTTCTCTATTCCCCTTTAGGGTCTTCACTTCTGGAGGAGACGATTCTCTCTGAAAGGTTTACTAAAGGGCAGCTGGTTCAGCATATTCCTGTACGTGGGTACATGCTGCTATTTTTTACGGAGGGCTCCAATCCATCAATCTATCCATCAGAATAGAGCTCGGAAGCCATGGTGAAATTCATTTTTTTTTTACTACTGGTTCTGTGGGCATGGCCTGGTGGTGGGGTCCTGTGACTGAGTGGGTGTGGCCAACTCGATGTCACTCATGGTCTCGCCCACTCGGTTATATGCCACCGCCACCACCAAGCCACGCCCACTGAACCCGGTAGGAAAAAAATGTGTGTAGCAGCAGAGCTACCACTCCCTTTATGGTTTCCCCCCTCCCCACTCCTTCCCGGGGACTACCTTGAAAGGGACAGGATGCAGCAGCTCTGCTGTGAATGGAGGGGGAAACATTCGGATTGGGTGGGTGGATTTTTTGCCACTGGTTTAGAGAACAGATGCCAATCGTCCCTGCCAGTTTGGCTGAACCGGGCCGAACCTGGAGGATTTCACCTCTGGCTGTGTTGTAGAAAAGATGGAACACGCAAGCCAGCTCTTCAGAGAAGGAAAGTTTATTGTGCAGGTTCAGAATGAATGGCCTGAACAATGAGTTAAAGTCAGGAAATTCCTTATACAGTTTATCGCTTTCAGCTAAAGCCATCTGTTAATTTTGGAAACACCCCTCAAGGTTTTGCCCTTGAGTTACAGAAAGTATGTCTACAGGATGTCATAATACATGTGTCAGCTAACGGATATACATAGCATGCATTTTGAGGAACTAACAATATGTGTCTACCAAACAGATTAACAGCCAAGCCAGCAAATAGGCTAAAATAGATGCTTTGCTTCAGCATATTTCATGCGCAGACTTCCTTCTAACCATGTCTAACCACACTATATCCTAAAAGCAAGCTTTGCAATTTCTATATGAACAGTTAAAGCTTAATATCATGAAACCCTAGTTTGGTTCAGGCTTGAGGCCTACCTTGGTTCAGCCTGCTAACTTAGAGACACACACACACACACACAAACACACACACACACACCAGAGGTGGGTTCCTACCGCTTCGCACCAGTTCGGTAGAACCGGTTCGTCAAATCTACCGAACCGGTTAGAAGAGGTTCCACCAGTGGACCCGGAAAGCAGGCCACACCTACAGAAGAGGTTCCAAAAAATTTTAAAACCCACAACTGACACACACACACACACACACACCAAATCAGGGGCGGGTTGCTACCGGTTTGCACCGGTTCAGGCGAACCGGTCATGGAAATTGCGACTGGGTCGCCAAACTGGTACGGATGGCAGGCTCGCCATTCCCCCAAACCGGTTCCCCGGTCGCTGCAGCATGTTTTTGTTTTTTTTTAATGTTCTGCACACGCGCAGACCTATTTACAAGCAACTGCAAATTGTGCACGCACCAAACTGGCCGGCATAAACCCACCCCTGCCCCAAATCATCACTGCTTCTCCTCCTCCTCCTCCTCCTCCTCCTCCTCCTCTCTCTGGTCCATTCCAGGTTTGTGCAGGCATCCAATATCTTGGCCTCATGCGGGATGTTCTTTGCAAAGATGGAGAGCTACATAGTGCCCATGGTCTTCGCTTTGCTTTTGGGCTGGGTGAACATGATCTACTACATCCGCGGGTTCAAGCACATGGGAATCTACATCGTGATGATCCAGAAGGTAGGTCACGTAAGCGCGTCGTTTCCGTTTGCAAATTCAGATAATCCGTGTGAGATTTAAAAAACAAAACACAACACAATTATTAAATCCCCACCACACAGAGACAAGTCTGGTTCACAGTTCAAAAAGGTTTGTTTACAGAAAAATCAAAAGCCTTTGCAAAGGAGGCCTCCAAGTCCGTGACCCGACAAATGCGCGCTAGTCAAATGCGCGCCGACAAAACCGCGCCAACAAAACCGCGACGTCAAAATTGCGATTAGGGTTTAGGGTTAGGGTTACGGTTAAGGTGGATGGGTTATAAGGTTGTTTTCGCATCCTAGTTTGTTGATGGTTGATGGCGCGTGATTTTGATGTCGTCACGGTTTTGTCGGAACGGTTTTGTCGGTCCGCACTTGACTAGCGCGCATTTGTCGGTGAACCCTCCAAGTCTCCTCCCAAGTGGATCGAGTACAAGGAGAGCAAAGAAATAGCATTCATTTTTATACACTCTACTCATAAGAAATTCTCCCCCCTTCCTGCTCATTCATTTATGTCATTTTTTTTCATCACCCCATACTGTAAAGGGTCAACTTGATAATTTTTTATTTATTTTTTAGTCATTTTATTAAGATTTATAGGCCGCCCTTTTCCCTGAGGGGACTCAGGGCGGCTTACAATCACAGGGAAGGGGGTGCAATATCAAAAGACAAACAAAATGTGAACAAAAGAAAAATAATAAAACACAACTTGCATTCAACAGTCAACACTCGGGCGGGTAAATAAATTGGGAACCTATCCCCAGGCCTGACGGGAGAGCCAGGTCTTGAGGGCTGCGCGGAAGGTCTGGATGGTGGTGAGGGTGCAGATCTCGACGGGGAGGTCGTTCCACAGGGTCGGAGCTGCAACAGAAAAGGCTCTCCTCCGTGTAGTCGCCAGTCGACATTGACTGGCGGATGGGATTCGGAGGAGGCCCAGTCTGTGCGATCTAATCGGTCGGAGGGAGGTGATCGGCAGGAGGCGGTCTCTCAAGTACCCAGATCCACTACCATGGAGTGCTTTAAAGGTGGTCATCAGTACCCTGAAGCGCACCCGGAGATCGACAGGTAGCCAGTGCAGCTCGCGGAGGATTAGTGGTTTAGTGGTTTATTAGCATTTGTAGGCCGCCCTTTTCCCTGAGGGGACTCAGGGCGGCTCACAGAAAACCAGGGAGGGGGGAATACAACATTAAGATAACAACATATAATAAAATAATAAACAACATACATTCATCATTTGGGCGGGGCAGCGATCCTTATCCCCAAACTACTGAATAGGTAGTAAAAAATACTTTGAGAAGTGAAAAAAAGAAAGATTCCCACCATTAAACAGCACAGCTGATTGTCACAGAACCTTTCCCCCCCCCCACTTTTTAAAGCATTTTTTAGCTACCAGTTCGGGCGAATAGGCAGGAAAAAAATGCTTTAAAAAGTGTGGGGGGAGGGGAAAAGCTTCCGACACTGTGAGCGGAACCAACAACAATTGTCCCTACCGGTTCGCGCAAACCGGTAGCATTTCACCCCTCCCTGGGATGGTGGTGGCCATCTTGACTCTTATGACCACATTCCTGGCTGTCTATTCAGAAAGACATTTAGACATTTTTAGACATTTTATTAGGATTTATAGGCCGCCCTTTTCCCTGAGGGGACTCAGGGCGGCTTACAATCACAGGGAAGGGGGTGCAATATCAAAAGACAAACAATATGCGAACAGAAGAAGATAATAAAACACAACTTGCATTCAACAGTCAACACTCGGGCGGGTAAATTGGGAACCTATCCCCAGGCCTGATGGGAGAGCCAGGTCTTGAGGGCTGTGCGGAAGGTCTGGATGGTGGTGAGGGTACGGATCTCGACGGGGAGGTCGTTCCACAGGGTCGGAGCTGCAACAGAAAAGGCTCTCCTCCGTGTAGTCGCCAGTCGACATTGACTGGCAGATGGGGTTCGGAGGAGGCCCAGTCTGTGCGATCTAATCGGTCGGAGGGAGGTGATCGGCAGAAGGCGGTCTCTCAAGTACCCAGATCCACTACCATGGAGTGCTTTAAAGGTGGTCATCAGTACCCTGAAGCGCACCCGGAGATCGACAGGTAGCCAGTGCAGCTCGCGGAGGATGGGTGTAATGTGGGCGAACCGCGGTGCGCCCACTATCACTCGCGCGGCTGCATTCTGGACTAACTGCAGTCGCCGGATGCACTTCAAGGGCAACCCCATGTAGAGCCCATTGCAGTATTCCAGCCTAGAGATCACAAGGGCTCGAGTGACTGTTGCGAGAGCCTCCCGGTTTAGGTAGGGCCGCAACTGACGGACCAGGCGAACCTGGGCAAATGCCCCCCTGGTCACAGCCGACAGCTGGTGGTCAAAAGTCAGCTGTGGATCCAGGAGGACTCCTAAGTTGCGGACCCTATCTGAGGGGTATAAAATTTGACCCCCCAGCCTAAGTGTTGGAACATTGGCCAAATTGTTGGGAGGGAAACACAACAGCCACTCGGTCTTGTCCGGGTTGAGTACCAGTTTGTTAGCGCTCATCCAGTTCTTAACGGCCTCAAGACCCTGGTTCATCACGTCCACCGCTTCATTGAGTTGGCACGGGGCGGACAGATACAGTTGTGTATCGTCCGCATATTGGTGGTATTTTATCCCGTGCCTCCGAATGATCTCGCCCAGCGGTTTCATGTATATGTTAAATAGTAGGGGGGATAAGACCGAACCCTGCGGCACCCCGCACACGGCTGGCTCATGTTTAAGGGATCGTCCACTAGGAAACCAAAGTGACTGTTTTTGAGCCAGTTTTCACCTATTCTGTACTCACACCTTTGGTTTTTCCCGCCCAGGTGTAAAAGCCTTGCTTTCCTCCCCGTGAAATTTCATGATTTTGGAGAGTGCCGACTGTTAGGCGCCGAGCTTGAAAGTCAACAATCTACACATTGCTTCTCATTTTTGTTCCAGGTCATCTTGGAGGATCTATTGCATTTCCTGTTGATTTATATGGTCCTCCTAGTGGGTTTTACAACAGGTGAGTATCATGGCGAGGGGAGGCACAGGTGAGAACAGCTAAGTTAAATTAAGCCAAAGTAAGATAGGCTCCCAGATTAGGAAGTAACCAAAGACCAAAGAGAGATTCAAACGAGAAATTTTCTTGCCTCCAGAAGCTGTGGAAGAGCCGAGGTGGCGCATTTGTTAGGGTGCAGTACTGCAGGCCACTTTAGCTGACTGTGATCTGCAGTTCAGCGGTTCAAATCTCACCAGGCTCAAGGTCGACTCAGCCCTCCATCCTTCTGAGGTGGGTGAAATGAGGACCCAGACTGTGGGGGCAAGTTGCTGACTCAATTTGCTAAAAAATTTGTAAACCGCTTAGAGAGGGCTGAAAGCCCTATGAAGCGGTATATAAGTCTAATAAATAAATAAATAAATTTTAAAGAAGAGACTAGACAGCCATTTGTCTGGAATTGTCTAGGCCCTAGAGGTCTTCTTCCTTGAGCAGGGGGTTAGACTAGAAGACCTCCAAGGCCTCTTTCAGGCCTATGATTCTATGAAAGTTCCTGCTCTTAGTGTCCTTGGTTAAAACAATGGTGAAGGAGGCTTGTTTTGAACTCCAAGCCCCAGCTCTGATGCTGGCCTGGGATTTATATTAGGAAAGATTTTCTGTGGCAGGTGTACCTTATGTCAGCGTTCCAAATATCATGCAGAATTAAATCAGAGTCCAAGGCAGAGCTATCCTTAAAGTTCCAATTTAATAAGACAGACATGTTGGCATCGTGCTATGAAATCCCAATACTGGAAATGACATCAGAATCCCACCCAGTTAAAAGTTCGTGATCTTGTCCCCACACCCACAATCCATCACACAGTCCAATCTTCTTCTTCCACGCTGGCATCCACACCCAGCTGCTTCCGGTCAGGTGTGAAAGTACGGAGACAAAAGACGACCTTGGCTTCTAGTAAAGAATGAAAAACAATACATTCCACAATCCTACTCCTGTCTATTCCCCCCTCCCATCAACTATACTAATGAAACAAACATAATGAAATAAGAGAACGTGTGGCAGGCCAAAATTCTAAAAGGAATATAATTGCAGGCCTGACACTTTAATTGGGGGATGAGGAGATTTCAGTTTTGAGAAGACAGAAGGTCCATCAGGTGGAATCCATGAGGAAAATTGAGACATGGGTGGCCATAGAAATGGAATGAAGGAACGAGGGAATGAATGAATTTATGAATGAATGAGTGAATGAATGCATGCGTGAATGAGTGAAAGAGTGACTGAATGACTAAACTAGTGAATGAGTGAGTGAATAAATGAGTGAATGAACGACTGGATAAAGTGTCAGGGTTCCAAATAAGACCCCCCCAAGGAAAGAAGACTCCAAGACTTGAGTTTCCTCAAAGTTCCATTTTATTCGAGATGTTATATTGGCCCATCTGGGAAAACCTGAATCTGAAAGCTTCCAGGTTTCCTCACCTTCTTCCAGGCCTGACAGAAGGAGTGAATGAATGAGTGAACGAGTGGGATGAATGAATGAATGAGCGAAAACAAAATCAATGAATGAGTGAGTGAATGAAAGAGGATGAATGAGTGAGTGAATGAATGGGTGTATGAAAGAATGAGTTAATGAGTGGATGAATGAGTGTGAATGAATAATTGAATGAATGAGTGAATGAAAGAATGAATGAGTGAATGAATGAATAACTAAATGATTTAATGCGTGAATGAATGAATGAATGATTAAATGAATGAATGAGCGAATGAATGAATGAATAATTAAATGAATGAATGAGTGAGTGAATGAAAGAGGATGAATGAGTGAATGAATGAATAACTAAATGATTTAATGAGTGAATGAATGAATGGATGAATGATTAAATGAATGAATGAGTGAATGAATGAATAATTAAATAAATAAATAAATTAGTGAATGAGTGAGTGAGTGAGTGAGTGAATGAATGAATGGGAAGATGAATGGGTGTGAAAGAGACTGAGCAAGCTAATGAATGGATGAATGTGTGTGAATGAGTGAACAAAACGAATGGATGAAAGAGGATGAATGAGTGAATGAATGAATAACTACGATTTAATGAGTGAATGAATAAATTAATGAATAATTAAATGAATGAATGAGTGAATGAAAGAGGATGAATGAGTGAATGAATGAATAATTAAATGAATGAATGAGTGAATGAAAGGATGAATGAGTGAATGAATGAATAACTAAATGATTTAATGAGTGAATGAATGAATGAATGAATGATTAAATGAATGAGTGAATGAATGAATGAATGAATGAATAATTAAATGAATGAGTGAGTAAATGAAAGAGGATGAATGAGTGAATGAATGAATAATTAAATGAATGAATGAGTAAATGAAAGGATGAATGAATGAATGAATGAATAACTAAATGATTTAATGAGTGAATGAATGAATGAATGATTAAATGAGTGAATGAGTGAATGAATGAATAATTAAATGAATGAGTGAGTAAATGAAAGAGGATGAATGAGTGAATGAATGAATAATTAAATGAATGAATGAGTAAATGAAAGGATGAATGAGTGAATGAATGAATAACTAAATGATTTAATGAGTGAATGAATGAATGGATGAATGATGAAATGAATGAATGAATGAATAATTAAATGAAAGAGTGAGTAAATGAAAGAGGATGAATGAGTGAATGAATGAATAATTAAATGAATGAATGAGTAAATGAAAGGATGAATGAGTGAATGAATGAATAACTAAATGATTTAATGAGTGAATGAATGAATGGATGAATGATTAAATGAATGAATGAGTGAATGAATGAATAATTAAATGAATGAGTGAGTAAATGAAAGAGGATGAATGAGTGAATGAATGAATGAATGAATAATTAAATGAATGAATGAATGAATAATTAAATGAATGAATGAGTGAATGAATGAATAATTAAATGAATGAATGAGTGAGTGAGTGAGTGAATGAAAGAGGATGAATGAGTGAATGAATTAATAACTAAACGATTTAATGAGTGAATGAATGAATAATTAAATGAATAAATGAGTGAATGAATGAATAATTGAATGAATGAGTGAGTGAATGAAAGAGGATGAATGAGTGAATGAATGAATAACTAAACGATTTAATGAGTGAATGAATGAATGAATTATTAAATGAATGAATGAGTGAATGAATGAATAATTAAATGAATGAGTGAGTAAATGAAAGAGGATGAATGAGTGAATGAATGAATAACTATTTAACGAGTGAATGAATGAATGAATAATTAAATGAATGAATGAGTGAATGAATGAATAACTAAATGATTTAATGAGTGAATGAATGAATGGATGAATGATTAAATGAATGAATGAGTGAATGAATGAATAATTAAATGAATGAGTGAGTAAATGAAAGAGGATGAATGAGTGAATGAATGAATGAATGAATAATTAAATGAATGAATGAATGAATAATTAAATGAATGAATGAGTGAATGAATGAATAATTAAATGAATGACTGAATGAGTGAATGAATTAAATGAATGAATGAGTGAGTGAATGAAAGAGGATGAATGAGTGAATGAATGAATAACTAAACGATTTAATGAGTGAATGAATGAATAACTATTTAATGAGTGAATGAATGAATGAATGAATAATTAAATGAATGAATGAGTGAATGAATGAATAATTAAATGAATGAGTGAGTAAATGAAAGAGGATGAATGAGTGAATGAATGAATAACTATTTAATGAATGAATGAATGAATGAATGAATAATTAAATGAATGAATGAGTGAATGAATGAATAATTAAATGAATGAATGAGTGAGTGAATGAAAGAGGATGAATTAGTGAATGAATTAATAACTAAACGATTTAATGAGTGAATGAATGAATAATTAAATGAATGAGTGAGTAAATGAAAGAGGATGAATGAGTGAATGAATGAATAACTATTTAATGAGTGAGTGAATGAATGAATGAATAATTAAATGAATGAATGAGTGAATGAATGAATAATTGAATGAATGAGTGAATGAAAGAGGATGAATGAGTGAATGAATGAATAACTAAATGATTTAATGAGTGAATGAATGAATAATTAAATGAATGAATGAGTGAATGACAGAGGATGAATGAGTGAATGAATGAATAATTAAATGAATGAATGAGTGAGTGAATGAAAGAGGATGAATGAGTGAATGAATGAATAACTAAATGATTTAATGAGTGAATGAATGAATAATTAAATGAATGAATGAGTGAATGAAAGAGGATGAATGAGTGAATGAATGATTAACTAAATGATTTAATGAGTGAATGAATGAATAATTAAATGAATGAATGAGTGAATGAATGAGTGAACAAATGAATGGGAGGATGAATGGGTGAGCGAGTGAGTGATTGGAGGAATGAGTGTGGATAAGTGTGAATGACTGGACAAAATGAATAGATGGGCGGGTGAAGGAATCCCTGAATCAATGAGCGAAAGACTCCAGGTGAAGGACACACAAAGAATGAGCTCAGAAACCAGAGGCCACCTGTCTGCCCTTCCATACATCACACAGAATTCGCACCTGGGTTTTCTTCTCCACACTCACCAACAGCCTCAAGATGTCAAAACAGCCCTTTAGACATCCTATGCACAGACTAAGTCCAGATTTGTTGGTATCTTGATGCAAAAAAACCCCCTCAGAACAATAAGGTCAGTTGGAGAACCAACGATGCCTCCAAAGATCAACCAGCCACTTGGGGTCTCCTCCTGTCCTTCCAACTGAGAAGTTTCCCAAAAGTTTCCAGAGGAATAATTGACATTTCAATGGCTCCTTCCAGCTCTCATCTTTCTCACTGGGAGCGCTTACGTCTTGGCGCACAACGCATCTGTCCCGCTCAGCGACCACTCAAAAGACCACGGCATACATCTGGGGCCGCTTCAGACGGCTCTGCTGCTCTTCAGGTTCACCATCGGCATGGGCGACCTGGAGTACAAGGAGAACTTGAAGCACAGCTACGTCGCGATGCTGTTGGTCCTCCTCTTTGTCGTCTTGACCTACATCCTCTTGCTCAACATGCTGATTGCCCTGATGAGCGAAAGGGTCGCCAAAATCTCTGAGCACAGCAAGAGCGTCTGGCAGCTGCAGGTAAGACCCCCCCTTCCATTGGGACGGTGGCCATTTCCGGCCCAGCAGGGGCCTAAATGGAACCAGATCCAAAGAACTGTGGGGTCCTTGGTGCTCTCTGAGCTGTGTGCTAGAAGAGGGACCCCAAAGAAGAGGGAGTCAAGCTATTCTCCAAGGCACCTAAGGGCAGAACAAGAAGCAATGGGTGGAAACTAATCAAGGAGGGAAGCAACTTAGAACCCAGGAGAAATTTCCTGGCAGTCAGAACAATTAATCGGTGGACAGAAGTTGCCTCCAGAAGCTTTGAATGCTCCAACACTGGAAGTCTTTAAGAAGATGTTGGATAGCCATTTGTCTGGAACAGTATAGGGTTTCCTGCCTAGGCAGGGGGTTGGACTAGAAGACCTCCAAGGTCCCTTCCAACTCTGCTATTCTATTCTATTCTATTCTATTCTATTTCCTCCTCCCTCCACCCTCTCTTTTGTAAGCCCTGTTCACCAATTCCTCTATTTGCAGAGAGCCATCACTATTCTGGAGGTAGAGAAACACTGGACCAGATGTTGGAAAAAGCCCCAGAGGGCCAGCTGTTACCGCCCCATCGGCTCTGAGGACAACAGGTGGTTTTTTCGGTAAGATTGACCACGTGCCCAATTGAGGTACCAAATGTGTCATTTCAGAAATGGACCCTCCCGGGTTGTCTCAAGAATAAAAGGAGAGAAGAAGGAAGGAAGGAAAGGAAGGAAGGAAGGAAAGAAGGAAAGGAAGGACAGAAGGAAAGGAAGGAAGGAAAGAAGGAAGGAAGGAACGGAAGGAAGGAAGGAAGGAAGGAAAAGAAGGAAAGGAAAGAAAGGAAGGAGATTAGAAGGAAGGAAGGAAGGAAGGAAGGAAGGAAGGAAGGAAGGAAGGAAGGAAGGAAAGAAGGAAGGAAAGCAGGGAAGGAAGGTGATTACAAGGAAGAAAGGAAGGAAAAGAAGGAAGGAAAGGAAGGAGAGAAGGAAAAAGGAAGGAAAGTAGGAAAGGAAGTGAGGAAGGAGATTGGAAAGAAGGAAGGAAAGGAAGGAAGGAAAGATATTAGAAGAAAGGAAGGAAGGAAGGAAGGAAGGAAGGAAGGAAGGAAAGAAGGAAGGAAAGAGGGAAAGGAAGGAAGGAAGGAGATTAGAAGGAAGAAAGGAAGAAAAGGAAGAAAGGAAGGAAGGAAAGAAGGAAAGAAGGAAGGAAGGAAGGAAGGAAGGAAGGAAGGAAGGAAGGAAAGAAGGAAAGAAGGAAAGAAGGAAAGAAGGAAAGAAGGAAAGAAGGAAATGTCCCACTGATAGCTCTTGGGGTCTTTTTATTTTCTAGAGTCAAAGAGGTGAACTGGGAAGATTGGACTGAAAAACTGGTCCTCAAAGAAGAACCCCAGAGGACGGAGTTTCTGGAGAAGTCGTCGGGTAAGAGGGGCACCACAGTAGTGCCAAAGTGGGCATCCAACACACCTTTGCGATTTTCTAAGCCAGGGATGTCAAACTCAATTTCACTGAGGGCTGCACCAGGGTTTGACCTCGGAGGGCCGGGGGGGGGGGGAGAGGCTGGCTAGGGTGGGTGGGACACGGGACTCCTGTTGGGGGCACCTGTGGTGGCCAAGTGCTAAGGTCGATCTTCCCCAACACCCTCCCACTCATTATAATCTCCCTCCCCTCCTTCCTTCTAATCTCCTTCCTTCATTATAATCTCCCTCCCTCCTTCCTTCCTTCCTTCCTTACTAATCTCCTTCCTTCCTTCTAATCTCCTTCATTCATTCATTATAATTGGTGTGTACCAAGGACCTGTGGGTAGCCAGAAGAACTGAGGCAGAGACAGGAATAAAAGGCTAACGAGTTTATTCCCTTAAAGTACAAGCTAACACTTCAGAACCGGCTTAGATAGGAACGCGCGCTGCTCGTTTGGACAGCTCCCTATTTATACAGGAGCTGTCAAACGATCAGCCAATCGGCTGTCGAGCGCTTTCCCGCTCAAACCTCTAGTCAGCGCAAACTCAGAACACAACACTCCTCCCCCCTTAAGTTCGCGCAGGCGTAGTCCTGCAAGTAAGCTGGACGCCGCCTGATGCGGCCTGATGCCCTAGGCCCTTCTGCTTTGTTTGAAGGCTCTGGCTGTTCGACCGAGGACTCTGCATCTGAGGACGGTGATCGCCTGGGCCACCGGAGAACGCAGGATGGTGCTGGCCCACCAGGTAAGTCGCCGCTTCGGTTTGGGACTGAGGCTGCCGGATCTCGGTTGACCTCCTCGTTTCCTGGCTCTGCGTCGGTCGTCGTGCCCGTCGGGGTTGGCAGGTCGGTTGACTGCTGCTGGCTTGTTGGTGGTTGGTGCCTGCTCCGCAACTGGTCGCAATGGCGTTTCCAGACTCTGCCGTCGAGGAGCCTGACCCTGTAGGAGCAGGGCCCGGTCTGATCGGTTATTATGCCCGGTAGCCACAAGGGATGTCCTACATAATTCCGGGCATACACTGCCTCCCCCTGGCTGAAGGAACGGGGCCCTCCCCGGGAATCCAATGGGGTGGCAACGGAGTAAGTGGGGTGCAAACGGTCTAATGTTGTCCGCAACCGTCGTCCCATAAGGAGCTCAGCTGGGCTTGTGTTTGTGTCTGGCGAGGGAGTAGTATGGTGGGCGAGTAAGAAGGCGTCAATCCTTTCCTGCCAGGGAAGGTGGTCTAGTTTGGACAGAGCCTCTTTGACGGAGCGGACAGCGCGCTCCGCCGAGCCATTACTAGCGGGATGGAACGGGGAGGTGAGGGCATGTCGGATGCCTTGGGAAGCAAGGAAAGCTTCAAACTTGGCAGCTGTCAGTTGCGGTCCATTGTCGGACACCAACACATCGGGCAGGCCGTGGGTGGCAAACAAACGACGCAGGGTCGCTATCAGCGCGTCTGCAGTAGTAGTGGACATGTGGACGACCTCGAGCCATTTCGAGAAAGCATCCACAACAACAAGGAGCATGTGGCCGTGAATAGGGCCAGCAAAATCAACGTGAATGCGGGACCAGGGAGCCACCTTCGGCTCAGCTTTTGGTGGCAGCGCCTGGGCACCTTGGCATTGCGGGCAGTTGGCGACATGGTCGGCGATGCCTTGGTCTAGCTTAGGCCACCATACATAACTTCTACCTAAGGCTTTCATCCGGACAATTCCCGGGTGAGCGTGATGTAGCTGCCGCAAGACAGTAGTCCTCAGTGAGGCAGGTACGACAACCCTATGGCCCCATAGCAAACAGCCGCGCTGAACGGAGAGCTCCGCTAGGCGAGATTTAAAGGGAAGGTAAACGGTGTCTACGGGGTCTTTTGGCCACCCTCGCTTAACCCAGTCTAGCACCCGGGAAATTACCTGATCCCTTGCGGACTCCCGGGCGATGTCGGCGGCAGAGAGAGGAAGGTTGAGGTCGTCAATTAGGAAGACAGGCACGGCAGCAGCAGGGTCGTCCACGGCCTCTGGCAGGGGGCAACGGCTGAGAGCATCGGCGTGGGCGATCTGCTTCCCCGGTCTGTGTTTCAGCTGATAGTCGTAGGAGGCCAGGAAAACAAACCAGCGGGTCATGCGTGGGGAGAGAACCTGTGGGGCAGGGCGATCTCCAGCAAGCAGCCCGAGCAGGGGCTTGTGATCGGTGACAATTTGGAACGGGCGGCCGTACAAGTAATGGTGGAACCGGCGCACCCCAGCCACAATGGCAAGAGCCTCTTTATCAATTTGGGCATAGTTACGTTCAGCGGCGGAGAGTGTGCGAGAAAAATAGGCAACTGGCACCTCTGCTCCGCTGGGTAACTGGTGGCAAAGGACGGCGCCCACCCCATAGGGTGAAGCGTCACAAGCGAGCACAAGGGGCAAGTGCTCGCTGTACTGCACTAATACATCGTTGGAAACAAGCAGGTGCTTGACCGCTAAGAACGCGGAGGCTTCCCGGCGGCCCCACACCCAAGGGGCACCCGAGTCAAGGAGGCGATGCAGTGGCTCAGCGACTGTCGCCTTGTGGGGAAGGAAGACAGCGTAAAAATTAAGTAGGCCTAAAAAGGCCTGTAATTCAGCTCTGTTTTTTGGAGCAGGGGCCTCAACGATGGCTTTGGTTTTGGCAGCCGTGGGGTGGATGCCCTTGCCATCGATGAGGAACCCTAAGAATTCTATCTGGGATACCGCAACTTGGCATTTATCTCTCTTAACCTTCAGGCCCACTTTCTGGAATCTCTGGAGAACCATGCGCAAACGTGCCATGAGTTCATCCATGGAGGTGGCTGACACAAGGACGTCGTCAAAATAGGGGATGACGCCTTGCAGTCCTTGGAGCAGCCTTTCCATTAAGCTCTGGAACAGTCCCGGGGCAATGCTGACCCCAAACTGCAGTCTGCGGCAACGGAACACACCCCGGTGCGTGACAATTGTCTGTGCTTCAGCTGCTTCATCGTCCACGACCAGCTGTTGATAGGCTTGGGCGAGGTCGAGCTTCGCGAATACAGTCCCCTCGCCCAAGGTGTGCAGCAGATGTTGAACCACTGGTACTGGGTATGCGTGGGCAGGCAAGGCACGGTTGATTGAGCAGCGGTAGTCAGCACAAATCCTCACGCTGCCATCTGGTTTGATGGGTAGCACAATGGGTGTTTCCCATCTGGCATGGTCCACTGGCTCCAAAATGCCTTGAGCCACTAATTTGTCCAATTCAGCGTCTACTTTTGGTTTGAGGGCGATGGGCACCCGGCGAGGCTTCATCCGCACTGGCTGTACGGACGGGTCGAGGTTAAAGGAAACCGGCGTGCCCGTGTACTTGCCCAATTTGCCATCAAAAACGTCAGGGAACTCGTTGACCAGGCAGTCGAGTGCGTTGGAGCTGAGGTGGTGAATTCCGCTGATCTGCAGACCCAGGGACTGGAACCAGTCGAGGCCGAGAAGGCTGGGCAGCCGTCCGTCGACTACGATGAGGGGTAGGCGGCCATCAAACCCCTTGAACTGCACTCTGACTTTGCGGGTGCCAATTATTGGGATCAGGTTGCCCTGATAGTCTCTCAGTGTGAGATGGCAATCGTTTAGCTGGCGTTTAGAAAGCTGCGGCACGATGCGTTTGATGGTGCTCCACGACACTATAGATGTTGCAGAGCCGGTGTCGAGCTCCATCTCGCAGGGCTTCCCTTCAACCATGACCTTCAATTGAATTTTCCTCTGAAGTTGGTTGCACGAAAGGCCATGGTGCGAGTTGCGGAGAATGGAATGGCAGTCCACTCTCGCTTTCTTGGAGCCCTCTGTTCTGGGACGATGTGGCCGCGACCGCTCGGTCTGTGACTCGGGAAAGGACATGGGCTGTGCTGCTCGGCATACTCGGGCGATGTGACCCTTTCTGCCACAGCGCTGGCAGAGAGCTTGCCTGAATCTGCACTCAGCTCTTTCGTGGTTACCTCCGCAACCACTACATGCAGATTTAGGTCTGCTCTTCTGCCGCTGCCAGCTCTTTCTGCTCGCCTCGTCAAGGCGGTTGATGTCCTCATTATATGTTTCAGCATCGGACTCTTCGCTTTCCGAGTCTGGCTGACCGGTCACTGTGTTAAAGGCATTGGCAGGCTGCGCGGCATTGGCGGCCCGGGTCTTCGCGATGGTGGCTAGCGAAGCAGCAGCTATTTCGGAGGCCCGCACTTCATCGAAGGCTTTCTGGAATGACAAGTCTGACTTCGTTAGAAGCCTCTTCTGTAGTTTGAGGTCGCGGAGGCCACACACTAAACGGTCGAGAAGAGCTTCATCTAAGTCCCGGAACTCGCAGTGCAGGGCGGCGGATCGTAAGGCAGCAACGTAGGCACTCACGGACTCCCCCTCAGCTTGGCTTCGCTGATGGAAGGCGTGCCGGCTGGCTATCTTGGACGGGGACGGAGCATAATGGCTCTTCAGTTTGGCCATTAGCTCAGGCCACGGAACGGCCTTTATAGGGTCAGGAGCTGTCAGAGCTCTGGCTGTGTGGAAAACGTCTGAGCCACACACGGACAAGAAAAACGCGCATTTCCTCTCATCTGTCAGCTCGGTAAGGTCGTGTGCGACCAGGAAGCATTCAAATCGAGCCGTGTACGACTCCCATGTCTCGGCGCCATAGTTGAATGGCGCGAAGTTTAACGTGGCCATTCCTGTCAGAACCAACGACGTCTCGTCGCGGTATGATTAAGCGCGGTTCTAGTGACTCAGCGAGTGACTTCAGCTATCAGTGACTTCAGCTTCTCGTACCTCAGTTTGGCGATCCCATCCTCGTCGCCAGTGGTGTGTACCAAGGACCTGTGGGTAGCCAGAAGAACTGAGGCAGAGACAGGAATAAAAGGCTAACGAGTTTATTCCCTTAAAGTACAAGCTAACACTTCAGAACCGGCTTAGATAGGAACGCGCGCTGCTCGTTTGGACAGCTCCCTATTTATACAGGAGCTGTCAAACGATCAGCCAATCGGCTGTCGAGCGCTTTCCCGCTCAAACCTCTAGTCAGCGCAAACTCAGAACACAACAATAATCTCCCTCCTTCCTTCCAATTCCTTCCTTCCTTCCTTCCTTCCTTCCTTCCTTCTAATCTCCTTCCTTCCTTCATTATAATCTCGCTCCCTCCCTCCCTCCTTCCTTCCTTCCTTTCTTCCTTCTAATCTCCTTCCTTCCTTCCTTCATTATAATCTCCCTCCTTCCTTCCACTTCCTTCCTTCCTTCAATCCTCCCTCCCTCCCTTCCTCCCTTCCTCCCTCCCTCCCTTCCTTCTAATCTCCTTCCATTATAATCTCCTTCCTTCCTTCATTATAATCTCCCTTCCTTCTAATCTCCTTTCTTCCTTCTAATCTCCTTCCTTCATTCCTCCCTCCCTCCCTTCTAATCTCCTTCCATTGTAATCTCCTTCCTTCCTTCATTATAATCTCCCTTCCTTCTAATCTCCTTTCTTCCTTCTAATCTCCTTCCTTCATTCCTCCCTCCCTTCTAATCTCCTTCCATTATAATCTCCTTCCTTCATTATAATCTCCCTTCCTTCTAATCTCCTTCCTTCCTTCTAATCTCCTTCCTCATTCCTCCCTCCCTCCCTTCTAATCTCCTTCCTTCATTATAATCTCCCTTCCTTCTAATCTCCTTCCTTCCTTCTAATCTCCTTCCTTCATTCCTCCCTCCCTCCCTTCTAATCTCCTTCCATTATAATCTCCTTCCTTCATTATAATCTCCCTCCCTTCTAATTTCCTTCCTTCCTTCATTATAATCTCCCTCCCTTCTAATCTCCTTCCTTCCTTCATTCCTCCCTCCCTCACTTCTAATCTCCCTCCCTTCTAATCTCCTTCCTTCCTTCATTATAATCTCCCTTCCTTCTAATCTCCTTCCTTCCTTCTAATCTCCTTCCTTCATTCCTCCCTCCCTCACTTCTAATCTCCTTCCATTGTAATCTCCTTCCTTCCTTCATTATAATCTCCCTCCCTTCTAATCTCCTTCCTTCCTTCATTATAATCTCCCTTCTAATCTCCTTTCTTCCTTCTAGTCTCCTTCCTTCATTCATTCCTCCTTCCCTCCCCTCGTTCTAATCTCCTTCCATTATAATCTCCTTCCTTCCTTCATTATAATCTCCCTTCCTTCTTTCTAATCTCCTTCCTTCATTCCTCCCTCCCTCCCTTCTAATCTCCTTCCATTGTAATCTCCTTCCTTCCTTCATTATAATCTCCCTCCCTTCTAATCTCCTTCCTTCTAATCTCCTTCCTTTATTCATTCCTCCCTCCCTCACTTCTAATCTCCTTCCATTATAATCTCCCTCCTTCCTTCATTATAACCTCCCTCCCTCCCTTCTAATCTCCTTCCTTCTTTCATTATAATCTCCCTCCTTCCTTCTTTCCCTTCTAATCTCCTTCCTTCCTTCCTCCATTCCTCTCTCCCTTCCTTCTAATCTTCTTCATTATAATCTTCTTCCCTTCTAATCTCCTTCCTTCCTTCCTTCCTTCTAATCTCCTTCTTTCCTTCCTCCATTCCTCCCTCCCTCTCTCCCTTCCTTCTAATCTCCTTCCTTCCTTCTAATCTCCCTTCCTTCATTATAATCTCTTTCCTTCCTTTTCTTCTCTTTCCTTCCCTCTTCATTCACCTTTCTTCTTCCTTACCCTCTTTCCTTATTTTTCCTTCTTTCCTTCCTTCTCATCTTTCCTTTTTTTTTCTTTGTCTTTCCTCTTTCCCTCTCTCCTTTCCTGTCCCTCCTTGCATGCTCAAATGTGAAAAGGGGAAACGTTTGTTTTTAGCTTGTTCAGATAGCCCTCGGCCGGGGGAAACGGAGCCCCGGGAGTGCCACACACAGCCCTCCCGAGCGCCATTTTTGCTAGCACAGGTCCTTCGCTGTTTCCAGGCTGGCTCCGTGGGCCAGATCTAAGTACCCCATAGGCCGGATCCGGCCCCCAGGCCTTGAGTTTCACACCCCTGTTCTGTTGCAGAAAATGGCAGGCTTTAGACTTCTCAGGATACAGGAAAAGTTTATTTGGCAGCCAGGTTCAGAAAGCGAGCCCATGGCTTAGCATTGCAAGTTCTGAACAACCTTCATTAGAGCCGAGGTGGCGCATTGGTTAGAGTGCAGTATTGCAGGCCACTTCAGCTGACTGCTATCTGCAGTTTGGCGGTTCTAATCTCGCCGGCTCAAGGTTGACGCAGCCTTCCATCCTTCCAAGGTGGGTGAAATGAGGACCCGGACTATGGGGGCGTTATGCTGACTCTGTAAACCGCTTAGAGAGGGCTGAAAGCCGTGGGCAGCAGCTGCCAAAAAAGCCAACACAGTTCTAGGCTGCATCAACAGAGGGAGAGAATCAAGATCAGGTGAAGGGTTGATACCACTTTATAAGGTCTTGGTAAAAGCCACACTTGGAATATTTGCATCCAGTTTTGGTCACCACGATGTAGAAAAGATGCGGAGACTCTGGAAAGAGGGCAGAGAAGAATGCAGTGAGACATGAAGCAGATTGGGGAAACCGCTTCACAACCTCATGGCGCAACATAGGAGAACAAAGCCAATCGGGATGACATTCGGCCCTTCCATCTGTGTTTGAAAGACAAAAGCCATTGAAGACAGCAAAGTCCACATTTTGGACAGAGAGGACTGCTAGTTTCAAAGGGAGGGGGGGTCAAAGAAGTCATCTAGGTCCGAATTAAACAGCCCTCTCTCAACAGAGGGGGGGGGGATATGACGTCATGTCTAGGCTAACTAAGAGAAGGACTGGGGGAGGGGGGTGGCATGATCCCATTGTTCCAATATTTGAGGGGCTGCCCCAAGGAAGAGGAAGTCAACTTACTTTCCAAGGCACCTGAAGGCAGGAGAAGAAGGAATGGATGGAAACTAATCAAGGAAAGAAGCAATCTGGAACTAAGGAGGAATTTCCTGACAGTCAGAGCAATTAATCAGTGGAACGGAAGTTGCCTCCAGAAGTTGTGAATGCCCCAACACTGGAAGTCTTTAAGGAGAGATTGGACAGCCCTTTGTCTGAAATAGTATCGGTCTCCTGCTTGTGCAGGGGGCTGGACTAGAGGACCTCTAAGATCTTTTCCAACCCTGTTATTCTGCTATGATTATTTTGTCTTGGTGAACATAGCCTTCTGTCCGCCAGCAGATGGCAGTGTTGCTCCATCGAACTCAAAACATTGGTGGAATTCTAGATTAATTTAGCAGCTCCTTTTCCAACCAGGTAGTCCTCGATTTATGACCAAACACTTCGTGGCCAGAATTACAACAGACCAATCTTGGGGCTAATTACAAGCCAGTTCCAAAGTTCTGACGGTCGCTTCCCCCAAACTTTGGGTGCATGACCATTGGCCGTTTCCAGCGATCATATGGCCGTGATTTATGAAGGTTTGCTTAATGACCATGGTGTTCTCTTAACAACGGCCACAGAAATGGTCCTAAAATCAACAGATCTGTTTTACAACCGTCGTGGAGAGATTCCATTATGGTCAGAAGGCGAGGATTACCTGCAGACATTTTAGGGAGCTCCAGATCGGAAGCTCCGATGCTGCATCTTCCCGAAATGTTCTATACCAGTAGTCCTCAACTTACGACCACAACGGAGCCTCAAATTTCTGTTGCTAAACGAGACAGTTGTAGAGTGAATTTTGCCCCATTTTCCCAACCTTCCTTCCCACTGCCGTTAAGTGAAATACTGCAGTTGCCAAGTTAGTACCACGGTTATTAAGTGAATCCGGCTTCCCCAGAACTCTTGCTGGTCAAAAGGTCGCAAAATTGGGGTCACGTGACACACACCCCCCGGGGGACACTGCGACCGTCATAAATGCGAGTCAGTTGCCAAGCGTCCGAATTTTGACCACTTGACCATGGGAATGCTGAAAATGGTTGCGATTGTGAAAACTGGTCAGAAGTTGCTTTTTTCCACTGGCATTCAAACTTTCGAACGGTCCCTAAATGAACGGTCGTAAGTCAAGGACGGCTTGCGAAGCGCCGCTTGGCGTGGGAACTTGTGTTAATCACTTGTTTCTTGACTTCCCCTGTTACTCCAGTGTCGAAATTATGGAAGTGGGTGTCCCAAGCCATCTCCCGCTCACCTCCCTCGGAGGAGCTGGAGGAGGAAGAGGAGGAGAAAGAGGAAGAGGAGGAGGAAGAGAGGGTGCCGATGAAGAACTTCGAGCCGTAGGAAGAGAGGGATTGCCAGGCCAGAAGGACAAGAGAACGGACTCCCATGGAGGGAGACTTTTGTGGGGGTCTCAATTAAAGCAACGCAGAAGTTCTCGGGGAATGAAAGGCGGCTTCTCTGGAGAGCTTAGTCGAATCCGATTGTCAGCCTCTGCTTCGGTTACTTGCTATCGGCTGCCATAGAAACGGGGAGGGAGGGAGGGGCATGGTATTTGGGGATGGGAAATAAATGGGAGGTGATAGGGAAAAGGGAGTTTTCTTCTCGCCGTCTTCTGAGCATGCTGGTGGACGGTGTTTGGACCTGGTCAAGGTCAACCGTCCTGCATACTAAGGTGATGATGCCTTTGGGAGATGCAACCCACCTGACACCTAAGGGAGTGGCAGATTGGAGACTGGGCTGGGGTGGTTGGAGGGAGGGGGCTGGGCTATCATATACGATATGTAACTTGTTCTCGCCTTTCTGGCTCAGATCTTGCTTTTCTTCCGTTGCTCTCTTTTCATAAGCAGTAAAAGTATTTTAATTCCACAAACGAGGGAATTAGGAGTTTTCTTTTTTGGTTATTGATGGAGGCACGCCTGGCACAGATCTTCTTCCTTTCTTCCTCCTTTTTATTTCTCCCTCCTCCTCCTCCTCTCTCTTCTTCCCCTCCAACTCCTCCTCCTTCCTTTCTTCTCCCCCCTCCTCCTCCTCTTCCTTTCCTTCCAACTCCTCCTCCTTCCCTTCTTCTTCCTCTCCAACTCCTCTTCCTCCTTCTCCAACTCCTCTTCCTTCTTCTCCAACTCCTCCTTCCACTCCAACTCCTCCTCCTTCCTTTCTTCTTCCTCCCTCCCCCTCCTCTTCCTTGCCCTCCAACTCCTCCTCCTTCCTTTATTCTCCTCCCTCCTCCTCCTCTTCCTTTCCGTCCAACTCCTCCTCCTTCCCTTCTTCTTCCTCTCCAACTCCTCTTCCTCCTTCTCCAACTCCTCTTCCTCCTTCTCCAACTCCTCCTCCCCCTCCAACTCCTCCTCCTTTCCTTCTTCTTCCCCTCCAACTCCTCCCCCAACCCTCCTTCTCCTCCATCTCGTCCATCTTCTCCTCCTTTTCTCGTCCTCTCCTCCATCTTCTTCCTCTTCCTCCTACTACCTACTTCCTCTTCCTCAAGCCCAGTCAGCTGGTGCTTCTCCTCCTCCCTTCTCTTCCTCTGCAAGCCCAGTCAAGTTGTTGTCCTCCTCCTCCTCCTCCTCCTCCTCCTCCTCCTCCTCCTTCCTCTTTCTCAATGTGTGTTGGTTGGTGGATGGCTTTGTTTGCGATAGAGATGGGTTAAGGTTGAATTTTGTTCGAGAAAATAACGTTCCATCGTATATGCGTTGGTTTTGATGCTTGGCATCCTTCCCAGAGCCGTCGCTGTTGAGAGGAGCCGCACTTTAAATTTAAAATAAAATAAAGATGGGCAGGACAAGAACTGACGGAATCTAATTAAGGACAGAAGCAACCTAGAACTAAAGGAGAAATTTCCTGACAGTGAGGACAATGAACCAGTAGAACGAAATTGCCTCCAGAAGTTGTGGTTGGTGCAACACTGGAAGTTTTTAAGAAGAGATTGGACCACCATTAGTCTGGAATGGTATATAGGGTTTCCTCCCTGAGCAAAGGGTTGGACTAGAAGACCTCCAAAGTCCCTTCCAGCTTCATTCTGATTGATTCTATTCTCTATTCTATTCTGTTCCATTTTGTTCTGTTCTATTCTATTTAATTCTCCATTCCATTATTTAAATCTTATTCTATTCTATTCTTCTACTCTATTTCTATTTCTTTTCTATTCTAATTCTTTTCTTTCTTCTTCTATATTCTGTATTTTAATTCTATTCTCTATTCCATTCCATTCCATTCTATTCTTCTACTCTATTTCTATTTCTTTTCTAATTCTTTTCTATATTCTGTATTCTAATTCTATTCTCTATTCTATTCCATTCCATTCTATTCTTCTACTCTATTTCTATTCTAATTCTTTTCTTTTCTATATTCTGTATTCTAATTCTATTCTCTATTCTATTCTTCTACTCTATTTCTATTTCTTTTCTATTCTAATTTTCTTTCTTCTTCTATATGCTGTATTTTAATTCTATTCTCTATTCTATTCCATTCCATTCTATTCTTCTACTCTATTTCTATTTCTTTTCTAATTCTTTTCTATATTCTGTATTCTAATTCTATTCTCTATTTCTATTCCATTCCATTCTATTCTTAGATTTGCTGCTCTGGGCAGTTTCGACTGTGCAGCTGTTGGGACTTTTTGGATTTTGCCATGCGATTCTCAGTTCTGGCTTTGCAATACTGTGATACACTTGACCTCTATCTTGGCTGACCAATCTTTTTGAATTGCCACTTTGAACCTGCTGTTTCCAGCCTTGGCAGTTTTAAGGTCCGTGACTTCAACCCCAAGAATACCTTTCACCCTGGCCTGGCTGATAAGGAGTCAAGCTCTGTAGCTCAATGGTTAACACATCTGCCTAAGAGGCAATAGAGCACAGGTTCAATTCCCAGCAAGGGTATGGCTAGCTGATGAGAGCTAAATAGCTTGGAATAGATCTATACTAGTCTCCCTTTATTTATTTATCAGCACAAATATAACAAATGTAACAAAAAGGCAACAGTAAAAAAATATTGGGTTTCTGTCTGGATGGTCTCTTGTGATGAGCCGAAGGACAGAGAATGGAAGTGTGATCTTCCTCCCATATTTGGGCATACCAGGGGTTGTGACTTTAAATATAGATAGATGATAGATAGATAGATAGATAGATAGATAGATAGATAGATAGATACACACACACATATATATCCTAATTAAGGGTTCCCTCCCATATTTGGGCATACCAGGGGCTTTGACATAACACTTAATCATTTCCTTGGCTCAGCTGATAAGGGAGGAGAGCTTGTGGCTTAGAGGCTAATATGACTGCCTACTATGTAAAAACAGCCCAGGTTTCAATCCCAGTAAGGGTATTAAAGTAAAGGGTTAACATAAAATGTAAACTTAAGCCGGACAAGAATGCCCTGAGCCTTATCCATTCCACAGGGGATTGAATACCTTATCTACCTGACTCGGTCTAGGCAGAAAATTGGTAAGATTCTATCTTTATAAGGCAATCAAGATATTCTGTCACTACGGTTAATGTGTACAAGGCTTATGTGACACGGGAAGAATGTGTATTTAGGAGAAAGATCAATATTCTGCCTGATAAAGTATAAAAACCTGTAAAACTAAAAAAGCCTATATATATATATACCTTAGTAGCTAATACAACTGCCTAATATGTAATACAGCCCATGTTCGAATCCCAGTAAGGGTATGGCTAGCTGATGAGAGCTAAATAGCTTGAAATAGATCTATACTAGTCTCCCTTTATTTATTTATCAGCACAAATGCAACACAAATGTAACAAGGCAACATAAAAAAAAAATGGCTTTCTGCCTGGATGGCTCCCAGAGTGAGCTGATAGACAGAAAAGGGAAGCAGTGTGCTCCCTCCCATATTTGGACATACCAGGGGTTGTGACACAATACATACCTATTTCCCTGGCTTAGCTGATAAAAGAGAGCCTGTGACTTAGTGGCTAATACAACTGCCTGATATGTAATACACCCCAGGTTTGATTCCCAGTAAGGGTAGGGCTAGCTGATGAGAGCTAAATAGCTTAAAATAGATCTATACTAGTCTCCCTTTATTTATTTATCAGGCAATATATATATGGGTTGTGATATATATGCTTTTTAATTGCCCCAAGTTTGTTGTATATTTTTATATTTTTTCTTTAAAGAAATGTGGATGTGTTCTGACCCCCCCTCGTCCCACACCAACACGCACTCCGAGCCAAAGATAAGTTACGGCATTTAATTAAGAGACAGACAGGTCCTTGGCAGCAAACCCACACAGACAAGCTTGGGCAGCAATCCAGCACAGATAAGCCGTGGCAGCAATCCAGTTTGCCAAGCTCACAATAATGTTCTCCGACATTAGTCCTTGCGTTGACTTCTGCACAAGCAGTCCTTTTATAGTCTGGAGAGGAGCCTAATGACCACCAGCTGAGTGCAATTACCTCCTGTACTTGTTCCTGACGCCTAGTAGCTCTTCGATGGCGTGCATCCTGGTACAACTCACTGTTGGCGTCCGGATCACTCTCCCTTGTCTCCTCCCCACTGGTCCAAGGCTCAGGCGCCTCCTGGTGGCCAACCAGCCTCTCTGCGCCCTGCTCGGAGTCGGAACCCTGTCCAGGGTCCTCCATATCCTCCAGAGCCGACTCATAGGGCCCCTTGCTGTCGGAGTCTGGTGGCAGCTCCAACGGCTCCTGCTGGGCCACAACAGGATGTATATAATGCAGGATAGAAAGAGAGTACAACTGTATAAAGGGAATCCTTGACTTACAACCATTCATTTGGTGACAGTTCAAATTTACAACGGCACTGAAAAAAGAGACTTAGGTCCGTTCTTCACACTCACGGCCGCTGCAGCATCCGAGTGGTCACGTGATCAAGATTCAGACGCTTGGCAACTGACTTGTATTTGTGACGGTGGCAATGTCCCTTTATTTTTTTGCATCCGTCTGACGAGCAAGGTCAACGAGGCAGCCAGGTTCACTTAACAACCATGTCACTAACTTAACAGTTGCAAACAGTCGTTGTCTCCGACTGGCCAAACCTGGTTTTCGCAGGCACTGGAGCGCCGCAAAATGGCCTGAAAATGGCCATTTTTGGCCCCCAAAAGGCCAAAACCCAGGCCGCTTTTGGACCATTGTCAGGCCTTTTGTCTGAGTCGTAACGTCGAATGGTCACTAAATGAACTGTTGTAAGTGAAGGGCAATGATCCTTAAAGCCTGAGCTGGTCTACATTACATACAAAGGAAGGATTAGCCTTCACAGAAACTCACCACATGGTATCTGGAAACTCAAACTTGGACCCATGGGAGTCTGACAAGGCATCAGAATACATTTCTGACACAGGAACAGGAAACAGAGAGGTGGGGCCGAACAAGAGTATAAAGCCAGGAACTTTCAGGCCCTTCCTCTTCTCCTTCACCCAACATTGAAGCACGGGATCCCCCTTTTCCGTTCAGGAGCTCAAGCCACGGGATCCTGTCCACCATTAAACCATAGGAGCCGAGGTGGCACAGTGGTTAGGGTGCAGTACTGCAGGCTACTTCAGCTGACTGTTATCTGCAGTTCAGCGGTTCTAATCTCACCGGCTCAAGGTTGACTCAGCCTTCCATCCTTCCGAGGTGGGTGAAATGAGGACCCAGACTGTGGGGGGCGATAGGCTGACTCTGTAAACCACTTAGAGAGAGCTGAAAGCCTATGAAGCGGTATATAAGTCTAACTGCTATTGCTATATTTCCAAGAGCCTCCATGTCTCCAGTGTCTTTTCCCCCCACTTGGAGCTGAACCCAGAAGGACGTTTCTTCCAACACCCCAAATTTTGAGTTTAGTGTATAAACATCTGAGTCACAAGTAGAAGAAGAATAGAAGAAGAAGAATAAAGCTGCAAGGGACTTTGGAGGTCTTCTAGTCCAGCCCCTTCCTCAAGCAGGACAAGTTGAGTGTTCAGCCTCTTCTAAAAAGCCTCCAGTCCTTTACGGCTAACCCTGAGTACACAAACTGCACTCCCTAAAGTAGTTTGCATCTGAGTTTTCGTTCCTTCCTATCACTCTTTTCCTGTAGGAAGTTAGCACCCAACCCCTCTCCTAGGAAAATGAGATATTTTAGGGAATTAAAAAAAGGGAAGAATATTTCCCTTAAAAGGGAGGCAGAAAATCATCTCCCCCCTCCCCCACCTTTGTCAATGGGCCATTAAGGCCTGGGCCAGTCTATTCTACATAACAAAGATCCACCTCCTTCAGGCAGAGCCATAGGAGGAATTGCCCAAAGCCCATCTCCCCATCTCCCAACATGGCCCCTGGGAAGATTACATCACCCAGCAAGGCTCAACCAAGACTCAGGACAGCCTAGAGAGTTGCCCCTGCATGGCCCCATGGGAGTCTGACAACCAATCAGAATGCAAGCTCAAGATCCAAGGCCAGAGAGGGCTTAAAACCAGGGACTTTCAACATCTCGGTCTCTCTTTTCTTCTTCACCCAACATCTGGAAGAACGGGATCCCCCTTTTTCATTCAGGAGCTCAAGCCATGTGATCCTGTCCACCATTAAACCATCTTTCCAAATAGCCACCATTGTTTCCAGTTTTCCCCACTTGGAGCTGAACCTAGTTGTCTCGGGGTTTATGCTTGGGGTTTGGTCCAAAAGATCCCAAGGCCTTGGTCACCCTCCCTTTCCATTTGAGTTTAGAGTCCTTCTGAGAAGTTGAGCCAGTCCTTTTCCAACTACGTCTTTCCCGGATCTTGGGAGAGGCATCCCAAGCCCTTCTTGGAGATAATAATGCAGGCCCAGGAAGTCACAACTTCACTTGGGGGCAACAAGCCTTCAGCCAGGGGCTCATTTCGAGGAGGAGGAGATGAGGGAGGGGAGGGAGGGGGAGGGGGAACAAGAAGAGGAGGACAAGAAGGAGGAAAGGGGGAGGGAGAGGGGGAGAAGGAGAAGGGGGAAGGAGAAAGAGAGGGTATGGAAGGGGATTGGGAGGAGATGGGGAAGGAGTGGGAGAGGGAATGGGAGGAAGAAGAAGAAGAAGAAGGAGAAGGAGAAGAAGAAGAAGAGGAGGAAGAAGAAGAAAGAAGAAGAAGAAGAAGAAGAAGAAGAGAAGAAGAAGAAGAATTGATGAAGAAGAAGGAAAATAGATGATGAAGAAGAATTGACGAAGAAGAAGAATTGAAGGAGAAGAGAAGATTTGAAGAGGAGAAGTGAAGAAGGAGGAGGTGAAGAAGACAACAACAACTAACAGTACTACTACTAGTAGTAGTAGTACTATAGTAGTAGTAGTATTAGTTAAGAAAGCAGAAGAAGAAGAAGAAGAAGAATTGAAGGAGAAGAAGAAGAATTGAAGGAGAAGAAGAATTGAAGAGGAAGAAGAATTGAAGAAGGAGGAGTGAAGAAGAACAACAACAACTAACACTACTACTACTAGTAGTAGTAGTACGTAGTAGTAGTAGTAGTAGTAGTAGTAGTACTAGTAGTAGTACTACTAGTATAGTAGTACTACTAGTAGTAGTAGTAGTAGAAGAAGAAGAAGAAGAAAAGAAGAAGAAGGAGAAGAGAAGAATTGAAGGAGAAGAAGAAGAATTGAAGAGGAAGAAGAATTGAAGGAGGAGGAGAAGGTGAAGAAGAACAACAACAACTATAGTAGCAGTAGTAGTAGTAGCAGTAGTAGTAGTAGTAGTAGTAGAAGAAGAAGAAGAAGAATTGAAGAAGAAGAAGGAAATAGATGATGAAGAAGATTGACGAAGAAGAAGAATTGGAAGGAGAAGAAGATTTGAAGAGGAGAAGAATTGAAGAAGGAGGAGGTTAAGAATAACAACAACAACTAACATTAGTACTACTACTAGTAGTACTAGTATTAGTACTTACTACTAGTAGTAGTAGTAGAAGAAGAAGAAGAAGAAGAAGAAGAAGAAGAAGAAGAAGAAGAAGAAGAAGAAGAAGAAGAATTGGAGAGAGAAGAAGAATTGATAAAGAAGAATAATTGAAGGAGAAGGAGAAGAATAATTGAAGAGGAAGAAGAAGAATGTGAGAAGAAAAAGAACAACCACTATAGTAGTAGTAGTAGTAGTAGTGGAGGAGGAGGAGGAGGAGGAGGAGGAGGAGGAGAAGGAGGAGGAGGAGGAGAAGGAGGAGGAGGAGGAGGAGGAGAAGAAGAAGAAGAAGTGCTAAACATCTGGCTTTTCCTCTCAGACAACCTATGAGCTGCATAAATGGAGGTGGGGCCGAATCCTTCCCAAAGGCACCAAATCCCACCCTCTCTTTTCCCTGGAGAGCAGAGTTGAGGTGGGTCCTTTCGTGGCTGAGACACCCCTCTGTCTGTCCCTCCTTCCTTGGGGACCGGGGGGGGGGAGCGCGATTCCTCTCCTCCTAGGGTCTCAAGTTATGCAGCGACACCCTTTCTTCCTGCTCTTCCTCTTCCTCCACCAGTGAAGAGAAGCGCGACTTTGCCCGAGCCAACCAGTCCCGTAGTTTCGACTCTGGAGTAACAGAGAAATCAAGAAACCAGCGATTAGCACAAGTTCCCACAATTAAGCACGGTTTTACAGGCGGTCCTCGACTTACGACCGTTCGTTTAGTGACCCTTCCAAGTTACAGCGGCAATGATAAAGAGTGACGTCTCCCCTTTGTTCACACTTACACAGGTTGAGGCATCTGTGATCAAAATTCGGACGGGTAGCAACTGACTCATATTTATGATGGTTACTGTCAACCTCCATCTTCCCTGAGTCTTTACGCCCCTCACCCCCAGTCTCGGGTCAGTACTGGGGCTCAGGACCCCGGACAGCACCCCGAATTTTATTTTAATGGAAATTCGGGATAATGTCAGGGTTCCAAATAGCATCCAACAGTAAATCAGAGTCCGAAGCAAAGGATTCCTCAAAGTTCCAATTTATCGTGTTGGCACATCTGGGGAAACCCGAATCTGAAAGCCTCCCGGTTTTCCCCACCCAGTTGAAAGTTCAAGTTCTTGCCCCCACGCCCACAAGCCCATCCCCCGGTCCAATCATCCACTGCCACGCTGGCAGCTTCCAGCCATCCAGTTCCAGTCAGGTGCAGAGGTGCAGAGACAAAGAATGACCTTGGCTTTCTAGAAAGAATGTTGTTATGGCTACCTATCATCTAACTCTGTACAATCCTCCCTCACATTTTCCCACAATAGAAAATGCCAAGTAGAAGAATAGAAAGTGTGGCAGGCCAGAGATCCAAAAGAAAAGATGGCTGCAGGCCTGGCAGTTACAGAGTCCCAGACCGAGGTGGTATTCAGCCGGTTCGGACTCGTTTGCCCGAACCGGTAGCGGGAATCGCGCCCCGGCTCTATACTGTCCTATT